>NW_028281013.1:525000-605431 GCF_059751285.1 Brachycentrus maculatus
TTCTTACCCGTTGCACTTGTAGCCTCTACCACAAGATGTTTATACATAAAAATACTTTTATTTATGCTCTATTTATTATCTGAGCCAAGTTCATACTATAAATATTGTCATATTCCAAATTATATAAAGTGGAAAAGTGTCAAACAGTTGATATATGTACAAACATATGTATTTATTTCTTTGAGAGTATATGGTGTAATTTCACGACACTATTTTGATTATAGTGTGTGATATAAAATCTGAAGCGACCTTAATAAAAATATAACGATAAAATTGTCCTTACTTTGGCCAAAAAATACATCCATGTCGTAGGATTCTACCTTTTTTATTATAAGCTTGATATTGGTTATCGATTTTCGTCCAAAAATCGCAATTTTCACCCACTTCACTTCCTTGAATCAATGTTTAAAAAATAATGTTAGAACTCGATATTGAAACTGTATCCTTTGAAACCGCAGGAAAGTAAGCATACTCTTGATGTTTGTCAAGTCCATGATAAACCAATTTACAATTAAACAATATGGTATAATTAAGAATTCAATTGAAATACGTTGTTATATGTCAATAAATACTGTTTATTATTAGAACACATTTCTTCCTTCGTCAATTTAAACTAGTATCATTTATTTGCAGTTATAGTTTCAATAATATTTTCGACTTAATTTCAAAGTTTATGCACCTCGTTTTGTTATTATTTTTGTGGATATATATACGGAACTATCCAATAAAATGGCTGACAGAGGACAGAGACCACTTTTTTTTTAAAAATCAAATACTGAATAATGCCTAAAAGTAGTGAAGAATTCTGAGAAATGCCAACTGGTCTCAGACTCTATGAAGGGAAACTCCTGGCCTCTTCCTCTACACGATAGGGGTGGGCAAGGTCACACAGTTGACGTCTAATATAGGCAGGGACCGAAGAGTTGAGAAGCTGTGAGCGTTTGAACCACATGTTAGTAGCGGCTCTCAAATGGTGGGTGTTGGCAACTCGATACACACAGGCCATCAGTGTATTCCGATAATCGGTCATCGCTTGACCAATAACAGCGGATACAGCCCAAATTATATGGGCCACTCTGGTTCTACGTCAGACGACCGTTGGTGTATAAAATCTTTATAGTCACAAAAACAAAAGCTTTGTGGAAAAACAAACGCTAACTTGCGCTACCCTGTCTAGCACCAAGGGTTATTCTTCTCTCGGTGATCCAAAGACTGACAATGTGTGAGGGCCAGATAAGAAATTCAGGATTCAAGCTAAGTGAAGCAGAGGAAACAAGTTCGTCCAAGAAAAGGGTCTAAAAACTTAAGAGGAAGGACCTACAACCTGAAGACAAGGAATGATGACCACAGCAGTCTACAATATGGCCATAAAGAAGATATACATTTTTTCTTCTTTCACTTTACAACAAAACTTTAATTATATATTTTTTTACCATTTTCACTAATAATATAACTTAAACGTAAAACTCTCCTCTACATATTTTTCTAGATAAAAAAAACTGTAAATTCATATGAAATTAAGCCGAAGCTTAAAAAAAATTAATGTATCAATTATTTAGTGGATCCTAAAATTATATAATTTTTTGACATTTACCAAGTTTTATTATTATTTTTGAGAATGCAGAGGGAGAGACTTAAGAGAACGATTAATTCCCCTTATGTATTCTCATGTCGAAAATATACTATATTTATTATTTCTATATATAACATTATTGAATTTCTAGTTGTTATTTCGATTGGGCTTCATGTTCCGTAACAACATTCCCTGAAATTTCTTCAATTCATTCTAATAAATAATGAATTATGTTTTGTAAGTAAAATGTACGGAAAGTTTTGTCCGAGAAAGTCCGGCACGCT
Source organism: Brachycentrus maculatus (assembly GCF_059751285.1). Classification (NCBI taxonomy): domain Eukaryota; kingdom Metazoa; phylum Arthropoda; class Insecta; order Trichoptera; family Brachycentridae; genus Brachycentrus; species Brachycentrus maculatus. The sequence goes on from NW_028281013.1 coordinate 526,858, forward strand.
ATACCATTTGTTTCTTACCCCTGCGATATCGGTGGTGCGTCAGTATCCGGAGTGAAGTGTCGTGCGCCACACGCGCGGTTACATTTTTTATATTATTACCTGTTTCCTCCTTCAACACTCGCATTGTTCCCGATCTAATACTCATTATGATGACCAACAGTGACTCTGAGCCCGAAAGCGTCAAAGAAGTAATAACAATATGAAGTTAATTTTACCGTTCCTAAAAATTCACATTTAGTTTAGTATAAAGTATTTATTATCGACTGTCAAACGAAGAAAGTGCAAATATAATATTAACTTAAGTAAAGAGCGGTTTGACGTTTCCGCATTAAAATTCTGGAGTTTATTGTTTTCTGTAAATATGTAAATACCCTGTAAAATACACAGACTTCCATATTCTTCTTTTTTTGACTGTCGAAGCCGTCTTCGTGTTTTAAAATTAACTTAATTATATTTTATTTCACTTGACATGGTTAATTTAAATCAATTTCAAACACTGATTTGCATAATAGTACCTATACTACATTTCAATCACAATCAAATATTATTAAGTGTATCCTCATTTACTAGGATGTAACAATATAATTGTTTATTTAGATATTCTTTCAAGTCTAATTTTAAAACATGTTATTGAAAAAAATCACCTTAACACACTTGATTAAATTAATCAAACTACTATCTCGGGTAAAATTCATTGCTTTTCAATAATAAAATAAATAAAAAAAAATGCAATATAAAACACTAGATTGTTAAAATAATACCATTGAGACTTGAATAAAAACATGTCTCTTTTACAGTTAAACGAAATTAGTATTTTCTCTACAATCAAATGAGCAACGACGTGGTTAAATTATACAAATGACAAACCAACATATTTACTGATTAGGTACGAATTTGATAATGGTAAAATGTTAATTATTTCTTATCAGGTTAACTTTTTAAAGGCGTACCAAATGTCAGTAATCTTTTTTGTTTAATTTTTTTTTCAAAGACAGTTTGACTGAATTAAAGCTCGTGTTTTATGAACGTTAAGAATATTATTATATTTATTTAAATCAAGTGAATGCAGAATATTATAATTTTAACTCGAGGTTGTTATTTTAAGCCTTCTTTTTTTGTATATTTATAATGAAATGACATGCTAGCTCATTAAAAGATGGTGTTAGTTAATTTCAACGGACGAGAAATTAAAGCATTACATGCTTTATATCAAGTCTTCTCCAGAAAATAAATAAACGATTATTTTTTTAAACAACTAAAGATAGTCATATAACGTTTGTGTAATGAATTTACTTCAAAATAAAATCTTGTTTAATATTTAGTTAATATGACGTAAAACTTGTATTAAAAATCTGTAACAAAGTTAAACTATTAAGATTGATATATTTGTATGATAAAAGAAAAATAGTCGAATAACTTTGATCTGTTATTCAATAATAAAACTTATATTTGAATAGTCATTATTTAGCAATAAGTAAAAATAATCCACAACATAACTTCAAATGAATACCAGATTTTTTTATTAAATATTCTAAAATATTAGCCAAAATCTCAAAATATTTTTTTTTAAATAATTCATTACGTATAAATTGGTTTTATTGTTCTTGCAAGCTTTTTACGGAATAACGAAATTTATACACACAAATATGAAATTGAAAAAAAAAAATCATATAATGTCAATTATATAATCAGTATAGCAAATTTTATTATTATTACTATAAGAACCTCGCAAAATATAACATTGCGTAATATTTACAATACCCATTTTTGTTTTTACTGATTTATGAAGATAAAATGAAATGGATACTACACCACTGCTCGAGGATATGTACTAATAAGTACACATATAACGTTATTAAATAATAGTATACTCGAACCTCGTTCCCTTGTAGGTAGCGTGGCTGATAAAAATCCTGTTTCAAACATTTTTGTGATCAGAAGTCTATTACATTAACGATAACGATTCTTTATTCCTTGTTATGTAAGTATTGTACAATTTGTATATATTAAAAAAGGGGAAGGATATCTGTGTGTATAATTTCATTTAGCAAATATTTTCATCATTGAAATATATTATTTAGTAAATTTTTATTCATCATTATATTTCACAATGAAGGAAATATTACATCAAAAGTATAATAAAATATAATGTATAAGTGATATGTGTGAATACTTATTTTTGTAACAAAACAAGGTTTTCCAATTCCGTATAGAACAATTTATGGGCGCTGAATTATGTATTATGAGTGCTTAACTTCTCAGTGGGTGACTTGTAGACTAAATTCTGTTCATTACGAATCTTGTTATTGGGATTATTTTCTTTCATTTATGTGAATTTCATGAAAAGCAACCCTTGTATTATTGTTGTATGAAACATATAATGTGTACTATTTTAAGTACTTACAAGTATATTTTATTGAAATGAAAATATAGCAATGTGCTTCTGTTAGTTTGGTAATCAATTTACTATGACTTCACTTCAGCGTTTCCTCGATATTGTACACTCAGAGTCCAATAAGTTTTTGAGATGGGAATATAAAATTTTAAGTATTTGTTTGACAAGTCGTACACTAGACTAAGTGATCACTTTAATCATCTGCCCACTTTTGAATACTCATGTAACATAAAGATTTTTTATGCGTATATGTTTATGTATTGCATGTCATATAGAATTGATACATCTTAAAATTTTTGTGATGTGTTAGAACTAAACATTTACCCTGATTGGACAGATTTTTAGGGGGGGTATTTAACATTGACTAGCTTTTTTATTAAAAAAATACATTAAGTTATTTAAAAAGATATTAGATATCTCTGTACAGACGAAGTTTTTTGGCAAAGTTTTATGGAAATGAGATTAAAAAAGGTAAAGATTTAAACTTAAACATACACATGATGAATTTTAGATGGCGGGAGGTGCTGATCCCAAATGGCAAAAGGACGCGGCAGACCAGAACTTCGACTACATGTTTAAGTTACTCATCATTGGTAACAGTTCAGTAGGAAAGACGAGGCAAGTATTTTTATAACACATGTATGTTGAAATTCTTTGGATTTTTTTTAAAAATATGATAAAACAAATCACAAAACAACAAAGAGGGAGTTATGACTTTCTTGTTGGACGGATTGGTAGTATTATCTACAGCAAGAAAAATAAATGATGTATTTGGAAACGATTTCTAATACAAATAGTTTTTACAAATAGAAATTTCTATTTTTTCATTTAAGATGCATATATATATATATATATATATATATATATATATATATATATATATATATATATATATATATATATATATATATATATATATATACAATATATATATATATATATATATATATATATATATATATATATATATATATATATATATATATATATATATATATATAGTCTTAACAAAGCTACTTGTTTTAATAGGATATGCCCCCGTCAACTCCGACAACGAGTCTGAGAAGGATGAGTTTTGGTTGAATGTAATGAGTGTGATGAATGGAAAAATGAATAATGAAAAGGTAATTCTGGCCGGTGATTTGAATGGCTGGGTTGGTACAAGGAGAGACGGTTTTGAATCAGCGCTCGGTTTGTATGGAGATGCGAGAGTGAACGATAATGGGAAGAGATTGCTAGAGGTATGTCTGGAATGGAATCTCTTTGTGTCAAATACTTTTTTTGCACACAAGGGAATCCATCAATATACTTGGGAGAGATGTGATGAAAGGTCTATTATCGATTATGTCGTCATTGACTCTAGATTGAGATCCGCCACAGTAGACACAAGAGTGTTCAGGGGGGCCGAAATGGAAACAGATCACTTTTTGGTAGTTTCAAGAGTGATTCTGTTCCAAGGGTGGAGGGCCAAAACGAACAAGGTGGCGGCTCCTTCTAGAGTCAAAGTAGAAAAGCTACAGAATGATGACATAAGAGTTAAGTTTGAAACAGACGTATGCAACAGGTTGATTGCGGAAGATGTAAATGAACTTAGTATAAATGAAATGTGGGAACATCTGAAAGGTAGTGTGTGTGAATCCGCAAAGGTAGTGTGTGGTACAGCGGTACAAGGAAGGAAAAAAGGCGACGCGTGGTGGGATGATGATGTTAAGGATTTAGTGAAAGAGAAGAAGTATGCGTGGTTAAAGTGTTTGGCAGTGAGGAATAAAAGCTCCGCTGAGTATGAATCGGTTAAAAAAGTATACAAGGATTGTAAAATGAAAGTTAAGCAAGGGGTGAGTGAACGAAAACGTTTGTTGAGGAAGGATGAAGGAGTAAAAATGACAAAAAATTTCCAAGAAAATATAAAAATTTTCTGGAAAGAAGTCAAAAACTCCCGAAGTCTAAGCTTGAATGGATGTACGAAATCGATTGCAGCGAAAGACGGAAAAATGGTGACGAATGAAAAAGATATAAAAGAGAGATGGAAAGAGTATTTCGAGGAGGTGTATGAAACACATACGATTAATAACGTTAGTGACGTAAGTACATTTCCCCGAATATGTGTGAATGATGTTTCAAGAGAGATAAGTATGGAAGAAATTAAGAATGCCACTAAGTCTTTGAAAAATGGAAAGGCTCTAGGATTCGACAATTTTGCCGCAGAATACGTCAAGAATGGTGGCGAATTAGTTCTCACATGGTTGCATAGGCTCTTTAACCGTTGTCTGGAGGAGAGTTATACTCCGGTGGATTGGAGAAGGGCAGTTATAATGCCTCTCTACAAGGGTAAAGGTTCTAGGGTGGAATGTGGGAACTATAGAGCAATCAGTCTATTGAGTGCTGTTGGCAAGATGTATGGTCGAATCCTTATTGAAAGAGTGAGAACCATAACAAAGGACAAAGTGTGGGATATCCAGAGTGGATTTATGAATGGGAGAGGATGTACGGATCAAATTTTTGCCTTGCGCAACATTACTGAAAAGTTTTTGTCCAAAAACCAAAAGCTTTTCTGTGCTTTTGTGGATTTGCAGAAAGCGTATGACCGAGTTGATAGAACGAAGCTATGGAAGGTGTTATCTGAGTATGGGGTAAGCAGTAAACTTATCCAAGGCATAGCATCCTTGTACGAGGATAGCACTGCATGCATAAGGGTAAGTGGTTCATTTTCATCCTGGCTTAGCATCTCTAAAGGTGTTAAGCAGGGATGTGTAATGTCACCGTGGCTGTTTAACCTATACATGGATAATTGCATGAAAGAACTGAAAGATTTAAATGTTGGAGCCAGAATGAATAATTTGACTGTCTGTTGCCTTTTGTATGCTGACGATGCTGTTCTTCTTGCCGATAGCAGAGAAGACCTGCAGGCGTTGGTGACAAAAGTGTATAATGTGTGCAAGGAAAGTGACTTATTGATGAATGTTAGCAAATCTAAGATTATGGTTTTTGAAAGAGAAGAATGCAGATCTGAATGTGAAATATTGGTAAACGGAGAGATTCTGGAACAGGTAGATGATTTCGTGTATTTGGGTAGTATGTTTTCTAGGGATGGAAAGATTGATAAAGATATAGAAAGGAGAGTGAATGCTGGGAACAAAGTGAACGGTGCACTGAAATCAGTTATAGCAAATAAAAACCTATCAGCGGAAGCTAAACTGGCAGTGCACAACGGAGTCCTGGTTCCAACTCTAATGTATGGAAGTGAAACATGGAGTTGGCAAAAGAAGGATGAAAGTAGACTGAATGCAGTCGAAATGCGATCTCTCAGAAGAATGTGTAACAAAACGATGTATGATAGATGTGCGAATAGTGAAATAAGGAAAGAATGCAAAGCTGAGATAAGCATTATCGATAAAATTAAGAAAGGTGTGTTGAGATGGTTTGGACATGTAGAACGAATGAGTGAGGAAAGAACGGTAAAACAAATTTATGAGGCGAATGTTAGCGGGAAAAGAAGCAGAGGAAGACCGAGAAAAACATGGCACGATCAGGTATGCCAAATACTTGAAAGTGGTCAGGTTAGGAGTCGTAACAATCGGCGGGTATGTATGAGGAGATGCATGAACGTGGAAGAGGCGAAGAATGTTTGCAAGGACAGAGTGGTGTGGCGCTCTATTCTCTCTGCCTACCCCTGCGGGGAAGCGGCGTGATGGTTAGTTAGTTAGTTAGTTTATATATATATATATATATATATATATATATATATATATATATATATATATATATATATATATATATATATATATATATATATATATATATATATATATAAATATATAAATATATATATATATATATATATATATTGTATATATATATATATATATATATATATATATATATATATATATATATATATATATATATATATATATATATATATATATATGTACAAGTAGTTTCATATACAACTAGTGCATAAACATGCACATACAAGTAGTTTCAACAAATTTCAATAAGATCCCAAAACATTTAAATTACATTAATTGAAAATATAAGCTTTCCAAAGAAAAAATAACAAAATTTTTACTAGGCATTTTTCTGCCCGTTTATATTTTTAATCCTACTTTTTTCTGCATGAACTGGCATAATGACAATCATTTTGCTCGACAGTTTCCTGTTCCGGTACGCAGACGATTCCTTCACGTCCGCTTTTGTCTCCACCGTTGGAATAGACTTTAAGGTCAAGACTGTCTTTCGTCACGATAAAAGAGTAAAACTTCAAATATGGGTGAGTAAAAAACGTTTTATTCAAAATTAAAACTGTTTTTTTTATAAAAATAGGGATATTTTAATGTTTATGCTATATTATTAGAAGTAGACTAACAAAGATCAATTTTATTACCAAACTGGGTATAAAGAAGCGAGGCGGAAATTGGTTCAGTGCTTCAATTAATTGCTATCGATACGAAATACTGTCGTCAACAGGAAATAACTTTTTAGTGGACTATATTGTCCAACAGTCAACAACAAAAAACAGGAATAAAACAAAGTGCATAATTTAAACATTACGAGTTTTTCTGGAATAAAACTTAATTATTTTATCAATTAAGGATTGTCATAAAAAAAAGTTGACATTTTTTTTTGCCAAATAGATATCAAGTAAAGAATTATTATTATAGTTTTCGAAGAACAATTCTTCATAACGATCATACATCTTCAAGTGGGCTGCATTCTAATCTGATCTTCGATTCGAACACAAGCAAGATGAACATAACTAGAATGAATTTTTTCTTTATAAAAACCATCTCCAAATTTCCTTAATTTCTGAAAACTTTTACAATTATGTTTGTACGATTATATTGGCGTGTTTCTTGAAAAGAAGCAATATCTTCCATCAAATCATAAACAGACTAGTGATACTGATCAAAGTTTGAGTGTTTTACAATCGTTTTAAGTAGGAGGTAAGATAATGCTTGTACATAAGTGTAAACGAAAAAAGGTAAATTATGGATAATTAATCGCAGTGAATGAATGACAAAATAATTACAACCAAATTCTTTAATAAAACTGTGATTCGACGAAGACAAGGAAGGAGTGATCAAGCAAGGAGTTGAAGGAATCGTTAGGATTGGTAAATTTATTAAAAACCGTAAATTTTTACTTGCATTTATGAATGTACGATAAGTTTATGTTTGTGTTACACGCACACCCATCCAGTGATGGGATTCAAAATTCTCAAGACTGGTTCGCCCTTTACTACCCCTACCCCCCTCCCCATATAAAAAAATAGTTTTAACATTTATTCATTTATTTGTTTTTTATTCTGCACATAAACAGAACGTTCACATAAAAACTGAGAATACTCCAATTATAATAGTAGGCACAAATTAAAAAATCAGAATAGGCGTCCGAATGTATGACTCCATCAACTTTCTTTACAAAGACTCCCTGGCTATCTTTCAATATTTTAAGGGCTAAAATGGACCTTTTAAAAAGTTTGTCAGCTCTTGCCATATTAACGTTTCTGACTTGAACTGCGTTAGAAAGTAAAGAAATTTCAACTTGACAATACAAACAAAGGGTCAAGGACTGGTTTGGTGAACTCTAACAATTTTAGGCACCGGTTCTAGCGTACCGTTGCGAACCGGCTGAATCCCACCACTGCCCCCCTCACAGTAATTCAAGCAATTTTGTTAACAAACGTAAATGAAAAAATAATGGTTTTGCTATCTCACTGCGACATTTTCAACATTTTAAATGAGACTTAAAATTTGATGTATTCATTTCAGGACACGGCGGGACAGGAACGCTACCGAACCATTACCACGGCTTACTACAGAGGAGCTATGGGATTTATACTCATGTATGACATCACTAATGAAGAAAGCTTCAACAGTGTTCAAGATTGGTAAGATCTTATACAAATAATATCTAATATATAGTAAATCTGGGTTTAGGATAGCTTAACTTGTTTAAGTGGTATTACACAAAGTGAACGATGAATGTTAAGGAGAGTGTTTTATTACCATACCACAAAGTTAACAATGCTTTTAATATACAAAATAAAACTTGTTTTATCCATATTAACAGCAAACATCACAAAATCTTCAAATCAAGAAATAAATATTATAAAAATACCTTTTAAATATCAGGTATTTTCTGTCAAACCGACGGAATGAAAAAGTATTTTATTTTAAGAAATTTAATATCCTTTATTTTTCTCATGATTTATACACTTTAAACGTTATGAAAAATAAAGGGTTATTTTGAATTCTGAAAATTATATTCTATTGTTTAAATATAAAACATTTGAATTTTTTTTTAGAAACGAACAAAACTTAATAAATTGTATGTAAACAATTATTTTTGTTGTTTAAATATAGTCTTAGATAATAATAGAGTCTATGAGACAGAAAAAGGAGCGCCAAAATAAAGGGAAATATGAGAGATCGAAGATGTTGTTTGGTGGGAAAGGCAATGAAGGAGATAATGGTATGCGCATGTGAGGAGAAAGGAACCATCCAGAGTCACCTACATTACACTGTACGGCCAACCCCAAGGTAGACGACTCCTAGGCAGACCACCAAAGAGATGGATCGACAGCTGGGAATCGACATCGCAAGAGGCTAATCCCTCTTAAAAACAGGCTATAAGGCCCTCACCAAAAAGAAGATGAATAAGAAATATAATCTTATTTCAAATCGTCCATAAAATTGAGATTATCTGTAATAGTATACTACAATACTAAATGTTTTATTTAATACTTGAATTACAGGGTTACCCAAATCAAAACCTACTCCTGGGATAATGCTCAGGTGATTCTCGTGGGGAACAAGTGTGACATGGAAGAAGAACGCGTTATCAGCTTTGAAAGGGGAAAGCAGTTAGCTGACCAACTCGGAGTAGAGTTCTTCGAGACCAGCGCAAAGGAGAACGTCAATGTTAAGGTAGAACTTCATTATGATTGCATCTCGACTCGAGTATTACATCAACTGCAGACGATGCGCATTAAACTGGCGCAAGTAATAAAATGGTATATCAATTTTATAATACCAAGTAAAAACATTTTTTGTTCTCACCAGTTATTATATTAATTTCTTCGTTACGGCTCAGTATTAATTAAATCGATTTTTTAATTGATTTTCTTCTTAAAACACCGTTTTTGTATTGAAAAATGAGTTTTTCTTCGAAATTAATATATCTTTTTAAAATAAATTAATTTTTAAAAGGTAAGAAGTTGAAAAATAATGATATAGATATTTTTTCCATTTACATTTATTCTAAAAATATTAAGCTCGAAAAAGCATCCAGCCCTCAGCGCGGCAAGTAATTAAACGCTTGAGATCCAGGCCTTAAGAAAGCTTTTTGTACATTTGACTACGGGGCATCGAAACAAAACAATACCCACTTGCCTCCGATGAATCGATGATAAATTTTCCATGCTTACGTATTTTTGATTGAAATTTCTTAAGAACATTAAGCAAAAAACATAAGTTTGAGGTCGTAGTAAAAAAATAAAAACTGATATCAATTTAATTTCAGGCTGTATTTGAAAGGCTGGTAGACATAATATGCGACAAGATGTCAGAGAGCTTGGACTCCGACCCCAACCTGATGGCAGGGGGCGCCAAGGGGCAGCGCCTCACGGAGCCCCCCCAAGGCCCCCAGAACGCCAACTGCAACTGCTAGTCCCCCACAGCGGTGCGCCCTCTTCACTTCACACCCACACTACCGCTATCCAACACCATCTACCCCAGTCGTGGCCAAATGTTTCTCATACTATGAATTTGTCTGTACAGCAAATGTACTAACATCATTTTATTAATGACGAATTAATAAGACCAATAATTCATTACATTTTACTTTTTAGTTAAAATGAATACCAATACACATAAGGATTAAGTATGTATATTTATTTCTGTTGTATATTTGAATATTTAAAATACATTCAATTGTATATTCATTTATGTTATTTTGAGACTTAATTATTTAATTTATTTAACTTAAACCGGTTTATAAAATTTGTGTAAAAAACCATTTGAATATTATTTTCCGACATTTTGATATTTTTTCAGTAAAAAATACATTAAACAGACAAATTCTAGGATCGAGGACAGTTCTACGGAGGTGTTGATACATTAACTCTGCGACCAAAGTTGTTAAGTTCGTGTACAAGACGTGTACTTTATTTCTGTATTTTCAGCTCAGTATTATAATATGTACTGTTCCTTTTTATAATGAGTATTTTCGTTAAACTCATTTTCACGATAAATAATATTATATTTTGTAACGTTTTCTTCCAATAAAACTGTGCAATTATAACATACCTATGCTTACTCTTCAAAACCTCTATAAACATGTAAACGCATGTAGATTTTTAAGGATGTTTCAAATCGTTGTTTATCATTTTACTACTTCAATAATTTATTTTATCTAAAATTTTAATGGTAGATTCGTCATGCAGCTCGTTGTTGTTAAATATAAATGTATGTTTGTGTAGATGTCACATTTCTCGCCTTTATTGCATTACGATAATACGAGTACGTTTAGGTTTTTATTTTTTGACTTTTCTTTTGTCCATCTACTTTCTTCTACACTACCTCGATTTTAAATTTATTTACAAAACCAGATTACAGTTTACTTAAGTATACAAATGTATATTTCTACTATGTTTGCACATAAATATCTAAAATTATAACGTATGGCAATCTGCACAATAAACATATTCATTTATTTATTATTATATATTACCCATGGTGAAAGATGAAGGGAATTCGAAAACAAATGCATAAAATGAGGATACTGAACTGAGGTATGTATTTAAGAGATTAAAACAACAACTTGTCAAACTTGGGTATTGTGTGTTAACGCTTTTTAAACAATATTGCTTGTCTTAAGAAGGATATATGACTATATTCCTTTTTTTCACGTTATTTACTATTTCTTCTTATATACCTTCTAAAGTATCTCTATTTTATGCAAGTGGTTTTAAAATTCTGGTCTTTTATCCCACTTACTAATTTAAAACGGGTAAAAATAAGTGAATGTGCTATCTCTCATATAAGCAGTAAACAATAGTACATGTGAGTAATATTTATTGTACGGATTAAATACAGCTTGATCAATAGTTTCATATTTTAGGCACAGCATTTGTTCAATGGTGCTTTTTGCATATAATGTTCTTTTTAGTATTACAACACGTGTTATTTGTTAAACGTAATTATATCCAACATCATATTAACCTAAGTATAAAAAGCGTTTTGTCGGTAAATAATTATTGTAATTAATTTAATCCATAAACCTCGAATAAGTAAGATGTTCATTCGTTTCTATTAGGGTTTCTCTTATACCATTGATTATATTCAGATTGACGACTACTTTTACCATAATATGACAAATGTTACATAAACATTTTAAAACCTAAATAGTTAATTTTATTAAAAAAAAAAAAAATTACGGTTATTTTTGTTAGTACATAAAATCGTTGTCAGGAAATAATTATATTGATTTAATATATTTAATAAAAATAAATACATAAACGGATATGGTACTAAACCAAATAACATTTTAGACGTTATATTATGGAAACTGGTTAAGAAATAATCCGTTTTCTGTAAAAGAATCGGTAGGTAAAATACATGTGATTAAAAACGAATGAATGTTCGACTTATGCTAACGACCCATTGGAAATGTTTTAGAGTTTTAATTCATGCAGGATATTAGATTGCCAAAAATACATTTCATATTTTGTTGATCTCACAATCTTCAAAGCTAAAATCGAAATAAAAGTTTTTTCTGTGTTTGATGTTACAAAAATTGTTTAAGAGTAAAACATTATAATACGATTAACGTGTAGTGAATAGTTGGAAACCTTAAAAAAATATAAGTGTGAATATTATGTAAATACAAATATTGCATATGTAGTAGTTATGTTAAGTTTAAAGATAGTATTATCGTTCAATGAAATAAATGTATTTGCTTGCATGTCGACTAAGGTAGAACCTTCACTTATGGTATTAGACAATATTTGTGAAACTTCGTTCGTGTCTTTCTAATCTCAAAGACTTTTCATAAAGCTATTAACTGTTTAATACGTTATGCCGAAATATTAATAAATACAAGCTATCTCAATAAAAATAACATAAGTCATTGTTTCGTTACAACCACATATAATGTGTAATTAAAATTATTTAGAAAACTTTACGTTCATTTTCTATACGCGTGCTTTGTTTTATTTTTAATTTTGAGGAATAGTTGACAAAAATGTGAATAAACCTAATGTAAAGTTCATCAGGTGCTGTGACACAAATCATTACACTGGCAAGTAGGTGGATTTAACACTTTAATTAGTGACTTTTTCTTGGATTACCGTTAGACTAGCTCTTTATACGATTTTTTCATCATTTTGAAATATTGAAAATGTACGCTATATAATTAAAGGCAAATTAAGGGTGATGGTAATATAAACGCTATCCGGTAAATGCATTCTTTTTAAGTTAAGATACGTACTTACATATTTGGTGCTGTGATAGGAAATGCAGTTTGCATCGCTATCTATCGCCACTTTTGAGGCACATCTCTCAAACTGACAAGGCAATTCCAGATAATATTATGCAATTATTGTATATACATAAGAAATTATTTTGCTGGATAGGTTTGTCATCCTCTACCTTTTATAACAACCTTTTATTTATAAATTCAAACATCTTCAACATTCGAGGATTTTTTTAAAACCGTTTGTTATGTAATGTTTTTATTTTACGATTTTATGTGGAAAGTAAATTATTATCGAAATAATATTTTCCCTTAATACAATTTAATTTCATGGAAAAAATAAAAGTGTTATCCCTTTTCTTTTAATGTTAATAACCAATCAAAAATACAAAATCGACTAAATATTCCTAATAATTGATGAACGCAAAAATAATGAGCTTCAAGTTTACGGGAAAAGTATTAATGCTGAAATTGATCGAAAGATATGTACTATATCATAGCACTGTAGATAAAGTAATAGATATATTTATAAACTTTCGGATTCAGGATTTTTTTTAATGAAATTATTTTATCAAAAATATTAATTAAGTGACTCTTAATAAGTTTATTAAAAATATTTAAGAATATTCCCTAAATACTGGAAACAATGAATATGTAAAAACATTCAAATAATAATTGACCCTTACATATATATTTATTTGTTCCGATAAAATATTGAGAAAAAAAACCAGTGTATATGTAAATTGTTTCAGTTAACATTTGGTTGAAATTTATTTCAATTATTGTTTACATGAATGGCATATCGATACGATAAGAAATGGTAAAAATAGTTGAAAAATAGATAAACGGTAGTCAGTTGAATCACGTTATTGAAATATATAAATTTAACAATTTTCTGTATATTATAAAAATTTGCTTGTATTGAGAGTAATCTTTAGTTTTATTAATAAATAACTAACGTTAATTAAGTAGGTTGATTTAAATTATATTTATTTTACTATTGGTTCATTCAATAATAAAATTTACGTGTTAATTGTTATGCTTTATGTTAGAATTATGGTACTTCAAATCGTTTGTATGAAGAAATGATATTTCTCATCGAAATTATTTTCATTACGAAAAACCATCATCCGAATATAGAAAAAGTAATATTTTCAAATACATTCCTTTATTTCATTTAATGTAAGTGACATAGTAAAAAATAATACATGGACACAATCTTGATAAGAGTAATTTAATTGAATTGTTTGAACATATTAAAATACATATGTTTTATTTAAATCAGAAGTTGATAAATTTATATACTTTTAAATTTATTTTATTCATTAAAACGTCAATTATTTAAATGAGATTTTTTAATGTCACGTACTTAAGTATTCTGTAATAAAAGAAGTACGCAATACTTTTCTCTCTTGGTTCTTACCTCTAATAAAGCATTGTATTTCCTGTGTAAGTGTTGCATTGTTTTACAAGAAATGAGTGAGAATAAATCATGTATTTCACAGAACTTATTAATTGATTAAATTAGAAAATATATTGTCATTATATTGTATGTAATAAAATCAACTAAAAACTCTGTTTTTTATTTACCTTTTAAACCTTCTTTAATCATCATTTGTTTATATTTACTCATATACCCTAGTGGAAATAGTTCTAGGACAATTTTTAATAAACTATTTCTACTAAATTTTAGTCTCCGATGTAAAAAGTATAGTAGAATATACTTTTATTTCAGTTTTTTTTTGTAAAACTTATGTTAAAAAGATTTCTTAAATGTCCAATACTAATTGAAAATTGGAAACTAAAAATCATTCCTTAAAGTATCTTTATTTTGATGCTCGTGGTCTCCGTTGTCTTTGATATACATACTTGCTGAATAAAACAGTATGTACAAAAGTCTTTGATACTCGTGATACACACTAATTGTTTCACTTTGTGGTACAATCTATCCATTTTAAATTTGAGTTTTATTTAGTGGTATTTACTAAGTAAAACTTAAATTTAAAATGAAATATTGTCTTGTAAAACTGTCAAATATGACACCACACCTTTTCACCCCTATATATCTATAATATAAATCCTCAACGATAAAGGCATGTTTTATAAAGCCAAACCTTTATTATCTACAGTCAAAATGTTTTCTAGAGACAACAATAAAACAACAATTATTTCTATTGCTTTTATTTTCTTCATAATTTCAATTTAACAAACACATATAACTTGTTTATAATATATAATATCTTGAGTTAAATTACTTGGAAATAGTTCTATGTTGTCTACTTTTAAAATTTTACTTTCATAGAATTTTAAATATTACTTTTCATAAAGTTTACAGTTTCCAAATTATGTGATTTCCAATTAGTTAATTAATTAAAATAACAATAAATTTCACTTAAGACTCGTTAAATACTATGTGCATATGTTTTTGTAAATTTATGTAAATATCTAAAAAATATTTTTGAAAACATAACATTGATGACTAGTTAAAAAACATAGATCAGTGAATATGGCCTTTCTGATGTAATATTACTATTTTTGGGGTTAAAATCCAACGCTTGTTATCAAATAATACCGCTACTTAATTACTATGTAGGTGTACTTTAAACCTTTGTTTCGAGCAGCGTTCTAATGTACATTTTTAAAAAGCACTAAACATTACAACAATACCGTGCTTCTTAGTTGGATAAAAAGGTTAACAAACTTCGGAATGCAGTACATTGATACACATTTATTTTACCATTTACTGATCATATAGTATAATATACATAAAATTTAATTTAAAAAAAATGCCATTAATAATTGTTTATACTGGTATTTATGTAAAACTAAAATTAAAAAAAAAAAAAAATATTAAAACTGCATAGGGCACTGCGTCATAAAAACTCAGTGTTATCTTGATCATTTACACATGAAGGAAAGGTGATACCAGTCCATAGTAATATTGAATAAATATTACAGTGAAAAAATCACTTATATTTATTTGACCCCCCCCTGGGAATCGAACCCGGGTCCTCCAGAACGGTAGCCGAGTGTGCTGACTATTACACTACGGAGGCGGACAAAACTCAGAATAAAAAATGTGTACTAAAAAAAACACCTTATTTTTGTTAACAAAATGATTGATAAAAACAATACGAAATACATTGATAAAAACCGACGGGTTTTATTGTTTTTCATTTATGGAATTCGATTCACGGTAATCTCGTTTTTTATAGTTTTGTTGGATATTATTTTACAAATGGTTTTTGCTTGAAAAAAAATCTTTATATATTTTCATCATCCAAATGTAAAATAAATAAGTTTGGGAATATTAAACTTTTGTTAAAATATGAAATACTATAAACCATATTCTCTTGTAGCATGCAATTATAACGATTTTTGTGCGTTTGCCGTTAATATTTTGGGATATAATATATAAAACATAAATTACCTAAATAACGCGTATAAAAGAGATATAGTAAATTTTGTTTTTGTTTGGTAGACTTCTTCTAACGACACGGTCGTTGTTTTGACAGAATTTTGTTCCAAATTGGCAATGAAAATATTGGCGATGGTTTACTTCTGGAAATTTAAAAAATAATAATTTCAGGGATAGATGATAAAAAAATGAGTCCTGCTCACATTTAATAATTATATTCTATGCGTGTATAATAATACATAATAATAAGAGCACCATCAAGCCTAATAGAAATGAACGAAAACATTTAGAATTTGAAATGTCATAACGTTGATGTAAATTATTAATTTTACGATGATTAAGATGTGGACATTTTTGTTAGCGAAACCAGCCTTCTACATGAAACATCTTTATTTGATAATATTTATTAATTTTTTATTTCTACGCAAATCGTATTCTTTCCATGCATTTTGAACACTGCATTTTACAAGTAGTAATTTATTTCATGTGCAGTAATTACCTAGAGCTAAGAATGCCGTTTAGTTTTATTGTTTTGAAATATTTATTTTGACACGTGAACCGAATGAATACAATTACCAAGGCATTGTTCACACAGCACCGAATAAACGCACAAAAATATATTTCTTATTGTTTGTAACAACAATAATCGAATAAAAATGTTAAATGAGATACTTGGAAACTGAAAAAAGGTATCGAACACAAACATCATCAACTTGAAATTTTGACAGCAAAATTATTTGAGTTTTAAAATAATTAGCATGAAACTTTTTAAAATAAACACTGATTATATATGCTAAATATTACATGGAGTTGATTTGTTTTGAACATTACATGAAATTCCTGGTAGGTTATGTTTCAGAAGACATGGAAAATAATGACATCAAATTGTAAGCTTACACAATATTTATTACGGCGGCTTTGAATAAAGATACATACATTTTCAATACAATACAATAAATTATATACATTTTTGCTATCAGATATGATGGTAGTGTATTCGGTTTCGGGTGGATAAGGCTTAGGAGGACTGTACCATAGGTCACGAGTAACAAGTTCCATTTTAGTTTCATTATATACATAACATTAATTTGTGTTTATTTGTTACGTCATTCTTATTTCTTAAATCATTTATTCAAACTCAATATATAATTACACAAAAGAAAGTCAAATACTAGTCGAAAATGGACAAAACAATATAACATTTAAAAATTGTGTTCACCTACTTATGAATAACATTATTTATTTATTTAATGAATGCCGTAATATATAGATATATTTCTATTATCCATGTGAGTTTCATGAAGGAAATGTCCCTATTTAGAGTAGAATATCTTTATCTGAAAATAAAATAACACACATTTCTGTACCTAATACTCATAATCGTCAAACGACAATCGTATTATACTCGTAACCTTTCAATATAAATATAAACTTTACTATCCATCACTAGATCAATTGGGAAAACAATGTATGCACCTCTATAATCATGACGTTTACTTTCATATTTTAATTACGAAATCAGTATGAGCATAACGTAATTATATCGTTACTATATAATATTTTACATTGTATATATTTCTATAAAGCACTTTTATCTAAATATATTAAAGATACACTTTCAAATTTATTAATTTGAACATGTCAAAGAACACGTTCTAACTTTAATTCTGTAGGTATTTTTTAACAGGTTTCTCTAGACCTGTGTAAAACATATATAATATATTACTATCTAAGAATTGACTCATAGAATAAATTATAATATACATTGCGATGAAAATAGTTCAGAGAAAATTTTAATTCTTGACTTTGAATATAAAATTAATTAGTTATTAAAAAATATTAAAAATATAGTACATGTTTTGAGATACAGTAATTAAAAATTAATTATATTTTACGAAACATAGCAAGAAAAACTTTTTTTAAATATTTTTTTTAAATTAGTTATTCAAGATATAGATATATAAATAAACAATTATATAAATAAATAAATATAACATTTTATATTCTCTTTACATCAAGTTGAAACAATGCCAATAAAAATTATACATATTTACAATTCGTCCAATATTTTATAGAATCTGTAATGAATAAACGTATCAAAATAAAGATTAATTTAATTTTAATACTTTTAAATTCAGTGAGTAAAGTAAATTATGTATATCGGCCATCCCCATTTAAAAATAACGCTTTTTTACGAGTTTTCGAGATGGTTTTGATTACATTTTATAGCTTATCAAGTATGGAACATTTTATAAATGAATTTAAAAGTTTGTGTGAATAATCTGATGTTTTTTTTTTAAATAAGTTATGTCTTAAAGTACAAAGTTGTGATTATTCTAAATTAAATGAATATTAAGTGAGTGAATTATTTTTAATTAATAATAAAACAAAATTTTATTTTAAGTCTATTATTTTACAGTTATTTTGTTAAAAAAATGTATTTTTCAACAAAACATTATTAAGTAAGTGTGTATGTCATATTATGTATTTCAAAAATCACTTTAAATAAATTCAGTATTAGACGATTAATTTTTTTTCAAAAGCAATCGTCTCCATTTTGGTAACAAAAACAGGATTTAAAAAATATTTTAACGGTCATTATATGTCTTTAGTTAATATGATAGATTACTTGATATCACAAAATTAAAAATTTAGAAGATTTTTTAATGGAAAAAAGGAAAATAGGGCTATAAGAAAATGACGATTCATTTTACAAACATGGATTATGAATAAGAGGCTAATATTTCATGAAAAATTAACAAAATATGTATCGTTGAAGATTTACTCATTTTTCGTATATATTAACCATAATACTTGTTTTATTTTTTCCGTTACCGATCACTAGTTAGCCTCTCAGAGATTGTTTTTATAGAAAAGAAGAAATGCCTACTATTCTCTTATAATAGTATTATTTTATGAATATGTTAGCTCTTAGCTATTCTACATATTAAAGAATGAAGACATTCTAGCTACGTTTAGAGAGAGAAAGGGTGCATAAGACTTCAAGTATCACTAGACAATTTATTATTTATCTTCTCAAAAACGCGATAGATTTATTCGAGTAGGTACTTAGGGCTTAACGCACTTGTTTGTTTATCTTGGTCCAGTAAACGCGTTATTTTGGAAGTTAAATTGTCTACTTAAATA
This sequence comes from Brachycentrus maculatus, assembly GCF_059751285.1. NCBI lineage: Eukaryota > Metazoa > Arthropoda > Insecta > Trichoptera > Brachycentridae > Brachycentrus > Brachycentrus maculatus. Next base: position 546,294 of record NW_028281013.1, read on the forward strand.
TTTTATAATAGATAATTTCCAATCGCCTAAGTAAACGTGTTTATAAGACACTGAAATAATAAGCCTTGAAATGACAATTTTCATTTATAATAATATTATATATGACGCATATATAAGTAAAATCGTATTATTCATTTTAATTTTTGATTAATATATTTTACATTTTGACCTAACAACAATATACGAATCTATAAAACATTATCGGTCTAAATAGTTAGCCAAATAAATCGCATAAAATTATCATATATCTTTTGGATGTTCAGTTAGTCGATCGATGAGTAAGCTTCAAAGGAATAAGCTTTTTTGTATAATCTCGCAGCAATAAAAATAAAATGCTTTTGAAAAAAATTCCAGTGTGCAGATGAAATCAACTTGTATTTCAAATCACCACAAAGGTACCGGAAGTATGCATAAAAACGATTGCCGAAAATATACACAGTGCTCGAGGGCGTAAGATACCACTACGAAAATCCTCAAATAAGTCGATTATGAGGCCAGAAATCGTGCAAAATTCCTCCAACGGGCTCTTTTTAACTCTCAAGGAGGTTCAGAATTTTCCTTTTCCCTTAATGCTGTTAAAAGGTGACTTCTGAGCTCAGATTCCGAGCTTCTCCAAAGCAGCACCAGTTCATCTTTAGTCAGTCTTTCTAAAGGTGATTTTCCATCGGAATTTCTCGGTGCTATATTAGGATAAGGTGGCGCTGGGGGAAGGTTGTCGTCGCAAGCAGAGTGGCAACTTTGGTCCGTACTCGATCCGCTTCTCGATCTACTCCCGGGAATGTGCAGGTCTCTGCCGAACTCTGATTTTTCTTCCGTCGATTTCTCCGGAGTTCTGCGGATACTGTCTTTGGAAAAATACTCGGGAGTTCGCGGGCGTTGTCGTTTTTCCTCTATTTCGTCACATTCCAAACTTTTGTGTCTTTGTCTCTGATACTTGTCTTTCGCTGATGGAGAAGAATGATCTTCTATTTGTATTTTTATTTGATGATGAGTTTTACTGGAGTTCCCTTCAGTTTGTTGACTAAAACAGCGTCTTACTGGGGTTTTACCGTGTTTTTTCTCATTATTTTTATTAAGGTGCTCTTGCAACTCTTCAAACGTTTTTTTTTGCTTTCGGAGTAATTCAGATTTTGGAAATTCCGGTTTCGAATGCAAGTCATCAACGCTATTTGATGTTTCAGGTTCGGCATTTTTTTCATTTTGTTCGGAAACATTTTGGAAAGATCTAGCTTCTAGAGTATAACCATCGCCACTTTGCCCAAAAACACTTCCTAGTCCAGGCCTACTGCGATTATTTTTACTAAATGTGTTAGGCGATGAATCCAGGAATTGTTTTCCTTTATATTTCGGAATAGTCGCGAGTTTTTTTCCAACTTCTAAACTATCATACGAAACGTTGGGACTGCGAGATCCAAAATTTGCAAAATCCATATAACTCGAGCGCCTACTATTGATGTCCGGTGGACTATTAGTTAAACAAGAAGTATCCTTACTTAATCGTCTGCCAATAGCGACGCTAGTATTTTCAAATCGTAACATAGAATGAGAACTAGAACTAAACACACTATCGCTGCTAAATCGCCTAACGTTAAGTCCACTTGTGCTTTGTTTGCGCTTTTTATTTTTAACTCGAGGGCTTTTGAAGATATCTTTATAGAAAATCTTAGATTTGAGAGGAGATTTAATTTTAACATCACTACTATTCGATAAAGATAAAAAATTCAACTTCTTGGGAGGAGACATGAGAGATTTCTGTTGTGTTGGAGAAGCTGTTTCGGAATCTATTTCAGTAACTGCTTCCAACGGCTGATCGCGCTCTTCTTGCTGTACTCTGAAAATGGTAATTTATATAATAATTTCTTAATCAAATACAATATATTCTTTTAATCAACTCTTCGTTCTTGTTTATCAACTCTTTGTTTCAACAACAGTCATATAAAGTTCTATCAAACCAATATTAAATTGTTTAAAAAAGTCAGATTGGGTAGATGAAGTTATTCCATATACAAACAATAACAATAAATTGTTAAATGTACCTTCTTATTTCTTGAATCATTTCGAAGAATTGTGCTTTACTTTTTCTTCGTCTCCGTTGTTCATGTTCCTTCTGAAACAAGGGTAAATCATGGCAGACATCATTGACATAACAATGATATTTTCTTAATAGGTTATTATTATTACTTATACATATACATATATACATATATATATATATATATATATATATATATATATATATATATATATATATATATATATATATATATATATATATATATATATATATATATATATATATATATATATATATATATATATATATATATATATATATATATAATGCATGAGTCATTTTTTTATTACTAATCTTTTTTTATATATTCGAAATTTGTTTTTCTTTAGAAATTACAATAAATTTTGATTTAATTAATCATGCAACTAATCTATTTAAAATTTCAAAATTGTGGTTTACATTAAGTTGTACAATTTAAATATTTTAAATAGTCAAAAGTATTTCCTATATATAAAATACTACAACTTATAATACCATTAATATAAGAGCAGGGAGAGAAGATGGAACGCCACATTAGTCTATCTCGACATATGTACTAGCTTTTTCTACATCGATAAATTAAGTCATATATGTCTTCCAGTTACGAAGGCTTTTGATACGAAAAACAAACATCTTAAAAAGTTATTTATAAAATAATACCTACCCTTTTAACACTTTTCTGGAAGAGTGATGTAATTTGGCCCTGTCGTAAGGTGTGGACCAATTCGCGAGCTGCGTGGTGCGGAGATACAAGCTCTACGCAGTTTATGAAGCGGTATAATTTCTGAAAATGATATTGAATTTATAAAGTTTAAATAAAATAGTTAAACAAAATGAAATGAGTTCTATTTAAAATTTAATTTACGTATGTAAATTATAATTGGCAAATTAGCTATGAAAAGTAATAATGAATTAATAAAGCACATTTTTTGTTCTTGAGATTTTTTTTTAATCGAAATGAATATTTGATTTCAACACCTATGCATAAATACTTACATAAATAATAAAAGCATTCGAGGCAAAATTTTTGTCAATTCTTATTAGGATACTTATTGGACAGGATTATAACAGGATTATAACAAAACTGGTACCACGGCACAACGGCGAGCTTTAGCCTCCAGTATGATAGATAAATGTTCTAACCACTACACTGTGTAAGCGGTTAGAATAATATAAATTATGATTTTAACAAATTCATATAATATTTGGGAATATACACGTGATAGCCCCAATTATAAATGCTCATTATTAGATACAGAAATTGTGTATAGTTTGCTTTCAAATTAAGTTATTAATCATATTTTAATTAGTATGTGTTTTTTCTTCATAATGTACATTTGTAGTCGTACAGAAGAAAGTGAACAGGTGCATTTTTTTACAAAAACGTGATTATTGACTATTTGATATCTCACTAGCTTAATATTGCCCTGAAAAAATCCCAACGCGATATTAAACTTGGAAGTATAATATATTATGTTTTGAATATTGAAAGCATTAACTTTGTGGATCATATTGAAATATTATTTCGAGAAATAAAAATACTTTGTGTTCTGATCTACTCACATAAATATACTCATCCACTCACATAGTCATAAATTAAACCCTGAAGAGGGCAACAGGTTGTTGCCGAAACTAGTTGGTTAATAAAAATGTGAGTGGATCAAAACACAAAGTATTTTTATTTCTCGAAATAATATGAATGATCTATTGATTTTTTTAAAAATGACTTACTGCATTGATGTTTATTTTCTTGCCAAGCAAATGTGACTTAAATGGCCCTCATGAACATTTTACGATTTGTTAGTTGGTCACTTTCTCCTGTACGACTACGATATTAACAATTTTTAATTTCGAATAATATGTCCTCATTAAGTTTTCTAGCGGCGATGGCACATTTTACAATACTTAGTTAAATAAATATTTAAACTAAATATAGGATGAAATGTAAGCACGCTTGAACACCGAACAAAAGCTTACGTGTGATCACGTCTGGATATACACTGTAATATGATTAGCATAAACAAAGTTTCACAATAAAATATGGTAAAATGAGATTAATAAAGATTATAAAATCGAAGAAATGCATTTTTAAATTGACTTTATAAGACGTCATTAATTTTAATATTGTAAAAGAGAAAGTCAGGAAAATTAATTAATTCATCCAAAAAAAACTCTTGTAACTGTATTAAATATATAAATTTAAAAATAAAATAATAATCTTTCTACATTATTACATTTGATAAATTTATTTAGATTTTTTAAATATCTTAATTTAACGTTGGTACGTTAAGTTAATATATTGATCGATCTTTGAAAATTTGTTCAAATTGCTGTATTACGTATGTAAGGGAGTTTTTTATTTCAGCTTCAGAATACGGATTTAAATAGTTTTTCTTAAATATCAGTTTCTTTTATCTTTAAATATCAAAAAATTAGATCAAAGTATTTTTCCTTCTATTTAATTGCATACTTTCACACATTATATCCATCACTTAGAAAATGTGAAATATACCTGCATATCATTATTTTACCCCTGAATGAATTTCGTTTAAGGGAATATTTGAAAAGAGGTCCAAACAATAGGTAAAAAGGTATTTTACTATGTAAAAGTCGTCATAGCATTACACTTACCGGGTAAAGTGTGAATTTATAACAACACTTTGTAAATTTCATAAAATGAATACCACTATTATTCTTAACTTCGAAAGACACAAAGATTTATTATATATGGTATGATAGTCAAATGGTGTTAGCGTTATAATTTAAATTAATAAATAACCTTCACTCCAATTTATGTTAAATACTAAATAATAAAAGTGTGAATAGTTTCTTTACTTCTCTTGTAAAATTGTATGTTTTTACAAACCCCTAATCGAAGGAAGTCTTAATTTTTTATAGAAATAGAATCCTTTCAAATGAGTTATAAATGTAGTCATACTTGGCTAAAGAACATGATGTTTCTGCTCCTCCAGATGGTTCCCTTTGGTTTGTGTCTTAGAAGAGGTAATGTGTACCGGTAAAACAGGTGCTCTACTAGTAAGATAAGGCAGCCCACTGCCATACCGACGCCGAGCAAAAGGAAAACTCCGGCTACGGCAGCAACACCTTTGGACAAAATAGAAAAGTTTCAAGTAGTGCGACTCGTCTATTTTATTACTATCAGTACGTAATACATATAATAAAATGAAAGCGACCGTTTAAATATTTAAATCATTTGTGTATTTTACATTTACCAAAAAAATAATAGTTGGGACGCAAGTCTAAAAGATTTGCTTGAAATACTTAATAATTTTATTAAAATTTATATTAATATGAATTTTATTACAATTTATCACCAAGTATAATATCAATATTATACTTGGTGATAAATTGATAAAGTGAGTAATTTCTATGTGAATATTCGAATTGTATTACTAAAACAATACAATTTTGCAAACAAATTATTGATTAAATTTTCGAATATTTTGTTTAAAATATTGAAAAAATAATCAAAAATAGTTTTTCTTAGAATTAAATGTGTTATATACAGATTCAAAAGATTGAAAGTGAATTATCTACTTACTGCAATATTGATATAAAATCAATAATTCCATTTTTTGTTTACATTGAAATTAAATCAAACTTCATCATAATCAGCCGTGAATCAAATTTAATTAACACCTTACCTTAAAAAAAGCCTTTTTTGCATTTAAAGATATTACTATTACTACTACTATCACGCTGTTTCTCTGCAAGGAGAATGGAAAGCCACACTCTTCTGTCCTGACATACACTCCTAGCTTCTTTCACGTTCATAAATCTAGTAATACATGCCATCCGATGACGTAGACTTTTGACACCACAGGTTCTGATTGATCTGGTCGTGTCAAGTCTTTTTGGCCGTCCTCGTTCTGTTCTTACGCTCACATTTGCCAAATATACTTTCATAGTCATTCTCCTACTATCCATTTGCTCCACATGTCCATTCCACCTCAAAGATCTTTTCTCAATATATTCAAATATCCCTACTTCAGCCCTACATTCCTTTCTAGTAATCTTCATTTTTAATTCTGTCATACAACGATTTTTCCACACTTTCGTCTGAGGTAACGCATTTCAAAAGCATTCACATTGCTTCCATCTTTTCTTTGCCAATTCCATGTTTCGCTCCCATACATCAGTGTCGGTATCGTGTGAATTGCCAGTTCAGCTAACATGGACATATGTATGTTTATTTCCCTCATTCTATTCAAAGGACTATTTATACTCTTCCCTGTATTCACCTTCTCTCAATGTCTTTACCCGCTTTTCCATCTTCTAAGGATATGCTTCTTAGGCTTCTTCCAGGTTTGAACGATTATTTTGCCTTCTGTTACATACATTTTCAACATAATACATAATTAATTTACTGTAATTCAAAATACCTAAAGGGCGGGGTTGTATTCCAAAATCGGTACCCATTTTAAAACACGGCAGACCACCATACCATTTTTCTTGTAGAATATCCATATACCCATTTGATGAATATTTTGATATGACGGCTGATATACTATCCTGCAAAAGAAAAACAGAAATAGAATATAGCCAATTTTTTTAATATATTATGTATCCAGAAATATATATTTGCAATATAAAGTGACCTTATTTAACAAAAATATTCAGTTTGAAATTAGATTAAGTATAAATGTACAATATATTTTATTATCTGACTAATGGACACATTTTACTGTGGATAATTATGTTATATGTTTAAATGCTGTAAGTATAAATTAGTTTCAAAATGTATGTCAATATAATTATAACAGCCACACATAATTTACAAATAGGTACTCCTGCATTTTACTCGTGCAAACATATCGTTAGATTTTCTATTTAGGAGTGAATATTATTAGATCGGTTTGGTGACGTGTTTTCTTTGTGCTTTTACTCAGTACTGTTAAGAAGTAGTGTAATGATCAGCACGCTCGGCTACCATTCTGGAGGTCCCGGGATCGATTTTCAGGGTAGGTCAAATAAATATAAGTGATTTTTTCACTCTAATATTTATTCAATATCACTCTGGACTGGTACCAGGAAGCGGAGGGCTGATTGATCACTTTTTCTTTATGTGTTAACGATCAAGATAACACTGTGTTTATATAACGCAGTGCCCTATGCACCATTGGGGTGCGGATAAAGGTTTAAATGATTGTTAAGAAGCGAAATATCGTGCTTCGACTCAATTTATTGGCGTCGCTTTGCTCTTCTCGTCCTGATAATTTTATTATTTTTATTAATAAATAATTGTTTACAATTGCGCGATTCCGTCTTCCTCGTCATCAAGTGTTCCAGTACCACTAGTCATTACAACAAGTTTACAATAGGATCGTGATCAACGAAATTGGACTTTTTGTGATGTCATCACAGCAGCGAATAGTCGTCTCGTCATTTGAAGATGTTTGTCTAAAGGCGCCAATATTAATTCGTAAACCTACTGAAACCCATCACACAGATGATTAATGGTGTATTTACATCCGATATTCACACCGAGAATTATACTTAGGCAATCCGACACCAAGTAAACGATTCGGAAGGTTAAACAGTAGGGGCAACTACTCGATTGATGTATACATAAGGGAGAAGGGAACATCGTATAAGGTTGAAGTTTCCTACGATCCAACAGTACTTTTTTCGGAAAAAATAATGTTTGATTACTATTATAATGGTCACTCTTTTTTTTTCTTAATATGTTAACCCCACATGGTAGAAGAATTGTGTGATCCAACAATTATAAAATTTGAAAACTTGAAACTTGTGTTATATACCATGTGACAAGGTACGGACACCATGGTAGTTCGAAAAGCCATGAATAAGTCAAAAATCTTAAGGAAGAACTCTTAATCAGTATGCAATCGGCTATGAACTTTTAAAATATATATATGTATGAAATTCAACTTTTTTGAGATATACAAATATTTACAAAAATATTTTCATATTTCCTTATCTTTTAAAACCCCTTTCTTTTCAAAACCATTAAATTATTTTAAAGATAATTTTTTTTTAATTAAAATGGTTTAAAGAAAATTAAATTTCGATTTATTGTAAATTAGGCCGTAAGTAATAAAGCTGAAAGTTTTGTTTAAAATAACATAGATTTAAAAAAAAATATTTCACGTAAATTCTAAGAAGGAAAAGCCTGAAATTGTTTTTTTCGGATTATTAAACCAATTATGTATTTTACGTACCCCAACCAACGCGTTGGTCATTAACTAGCTGTATTCTATATATAAAAAGCATAGTTAACGTTATGGTATTGTAATATAACACTCTCCTTATCATTCATCGTTCACTTTGTTTAAAAGTAGTATTACACAAAATCATGACGATAAGGAGAGTGTTATTAACTAGATAATTCATAGTTTAAAATGGATGAGATAGGGATGCAGAGGATGAAGAACGGCTTAAACTCTTACACTACTTTTCGAAACAAGATGGATTTTTACAGAATTTTTGAATACGGGTAAACTGCCTCCCATTCTGCATTTTTGCATAAAAACATAATCACATCAAACACAAAATAAATTTAAATTTGCATATTTTAGGTCCATATAGAAAATAATTAAGTTCAAAATAATGAATTATAAGAAATATTTTGTGTAAAAATAACATCTGAACTTTCATCCTTGCAAAAATCACGTTTTGTAATCACTGTTTCTATTTGACAAGCAATATTGGCCTTGAAGATCATTAGTTGATGAAAATTCGATGCCAGTCAGAGCGTCGTCGTGGTTACTTTGTCACCATTATTTCATGGTGAACGGGAGTTACCCCACTGTGCCCCGCTATTCATTATTCCTCCCCCTCTTCTGCCCTATACCTACTTTCCTGCCAGATAGGTACATAGTTCATACTGTATAGATATTGACAGTCGGTAATTGGATCACTGACATTAATGCCCTAAATATTTTCATCACTTAATTCTTATTGAATATGTCCTCATTTTTTTTTGTTCTTTATGGAACAATAAATCTCCTTCAATCTAGAGATACAATCGTTTATTAGGCTATTCAGTGTCTGTCAGTTGAGCTATTTGGGTACCATCTTCGGCATTTTGAAAACGTAAAATAGACGGTGTTTTGAAGTACCTAATAAATTTTCTGGCAAAATGGATATTTGTTTAGTATGTATAAAATACACAAATAAAAAATCTATACGTTAGTTTGAACTAACTAGAGCTCTCGAAGGGTGGACTATAATATGAAATTTATACTGCTGATTTTGCCGTAATTTTGATGTCAACAAATATGTGATCAATAACCAAATTTTCTTTTATTTTGAGATAAGATGCATGTAAATCGTAAAACAATTAAAAGAAATACGTAATGTTACAAAAACTATATTAAAATAAGGCGTTTATATTTTGGGATCTAATGAAAAATGTATTCATATTAAAATATTTATAATGAAAAAGGAATAACTAATGACGTCAGTGGTTATATTTTGTATATAATAGAAGTTTGAAAATCGATAGTATATATTTTACTATGAAAGTTTGTTCCAGCAATATTTCTATATTTAATGGATAAGAATGAAAACTAATGGCGGCAGCCCAACATTTATGTGACGTCAGGTACCCTCCGTTGAAGAAGTCTTGCCCACATACTATCAAAATATTATCATATTATAAATCACCGATCACTGTCACGTCGATAGAAATATTTGGTATAATTTATAACCTGCTAATAAATAATATATAAAGGTGCGATATTTTGGATGTGATATCTCGGAAATGGCCCGACCACCAGTTTGGGAACTCGTGATTGATGGTGGAAACCATCCATTACCGTCACTTTAGAACCCTGCGCAACGATTTTAAGATGTTTTGAGAAATCTCAATTTGAGCGCTACAAGTACAGCATTTCCCTTCTCAAACAGCGAATGCAAATGGATATTCTATTTTTTTCCTTCATTTATAATTTAACTGTATTTTTTCAATGATCCTCACCCATTTTTTTAATATTAATTTTGACCTATTTTCTACCCTAAAATTCTATTTCATAGAACATTAATTGTGTTTTTCCATCTAATCGTTAAGTTAAATTCTTTCCTGTTTAAAACAATATTTGATTGGGTTTTTAAATTACTTATTAGTACTTAAAATAGGCTACCATAAGTGCGTAGGTGTTTGAAAAATATTATTAATATTAAATGTTTTTTGGCGTGGTATTGCCGTTTCATTCATACACAAACGGGAGTACAACTTACTCGTGCGCCGAACATACTAAAAATACGTTCGTTTCAGAAAAAAAAAATCAATCGGTAACTACTCTGTCTGTTTTGATCGTATCGCTAACGAAAACAATATATCAATGTGATACAACATTGAAATTTCATTGTTCATAAATTTGCGAATATAACGTCATTGGAACTTTTGTAAAGAATTTCGATTAGCGATGTTTTAACGTATGGAAGCTATAATTTAGACATTTCAACGATTGTTTTACTGCAGAGAATTTTATTACTTTACAAAAAACAAAACGTTTCAATAAAGACTTTTCTTACATTTCTAACAACTTTCGACATCTGTGAAAAATAAGTTATTATATTGTTTTTTTTTTAATCCTGTAATGTATGTGAACATATTGACACTTTGATATTTTTTTGGATTTCTTCAAATTATTATTTATTAAAAAACTAGGAATTTGAACATTAATACATATAAATAGCGAATGAATTTTGAGGACCCGTAAAAAAGGGACGTGATAAAAAAAACGATGAAACACAATAGGCTGCTATGTACACGGTATATTTAAAACAGCTGTCGCTTTTCTGGATAGAACTTTATCACTTGTTTATATTGAATATAAGAAAAAAAAATTAAAGAGAACTATTTATGTGAGCCTGAGCGGCTCATTATTAGAAATGGATATCAAATTGTGGTAGAGTGGGTCTAAGATTTACTCTGATTTAAGAGTCAGCGACACTAACCACGGGACCACAAACCGACCCGTATAAACATAAATTTATAAATAAATAAGTATAAATTTTGTTTTACCTTTAACGGAAACCCTTTGGACATTCCAACTGCGTAAGTGTCTTCATTAAATGTTTCTCCTATCCGCTGAAGCTTGCAACCATGGTCAGTAGCTCGGTAGTAATCTAAGATGGGAGTATCAGCAATAAGGAGATCCAGTGATCCGTTCCTGTATAAGGAATTCATTCAATCGGAATGAATTGAAAACTTAAAATTGAAATAACAATTTTTTAATGTATTAAACAAATGTAGAATGTAATAAAAGTATCGTTTTTTAAATCTAACCAGCTACAGTACCGCGTTTCATTTGAATGTTTTCCTTTAAATTTTACCAAAAGCCTTTGTACTGAATACCGTTCCTAGAACTTTGGCGTCAGAGTTAACTGATTGGTAAATGTATAAAAAGCGTACTTAAGTATTACATTTTGAGAGAATCGTGTTTCAAGATCTGACTTAAACATATATCCTGCCAACACAACTGTGATACATTTTATTGTTTTCCTGTAAAATTGATCCTTTGGCAATAAAAACATTTGGATACCTCTACGCTTTTATCTAGAATCCTTTGTTAACGAGAAATTGGAAGTTTTCATTTAAAACATATATTACTAAAGTAGTATATTTTCAGTTGTTTATTTTAGTTTTTAAATTAATCAAAATTAAGATTTCCTATAGTGTAAAAAAATAAAAATTTAATGAACTATTAAATTATAAATTATATCACTACAAGTTAGCAAAAATGTATCATATGCTTTATTTAAATCCATTATTGTGCTATAATTTTATTTTAAATATACATTCTTCAAATTTATTAATATCCACATTCCACACCTTTGAAAACATGATCAAAAGAATATTTGTATATTTTATTTTCATAATTTAAACATATTCAATAAACTCCCCAAAGAATTAAAAAAAATCGAAGATATCAAAATTATTAATAAAAAATTAGGCCAATTACATGTAAATCTTAAAAAAATATGTAAAGAAAAGAAAAATACTATTTTACCATTAATAAAATAAAACAATACACCTTGAGTGTTAGTCCCTCTCCAAGAACAAGATCTCAGTCTCTTTTTTGGAGAGGCACAGCGAAACTAATATTATATGTTTGCAATATGTAGAAATGTATAGAAATTGTTTCAAATTGTATTAAAAAATATATATATATTAAAAAAATAAAATAAAAATATATACACATATTATTTACCTAAGTCTTCGTATACCGTCTTCAACATCAGCCAGTGCAAATCTCTTCATGTGGTCCCAAAGAAAATGGTTGGATCTCTGAACATAATATTCAGCAGCAGATGCCCTTGGAGCGCCAACACGCTGGGTGAGCAACTGTTAATCAGGATAAAAACTTGAGAAATAACATTTAACTAGCGAATCCAAATAGTTACTAAGTAAAAGCTCAAATGTTCTAAGATATATTTTTGTTCGCTTTACACTTACATTTCTGTCGTTGTAGTCATCTACCGCGTTGTGAAAGAACTGGCCAGCGATTAAAGCTGCAATGTTGGCGGTATAACTCGCCACGAATATCACGGAGAACCCTCCCCACACGTTTATAAGGAACTTATTGGGCCAACTCTTCGGTGCCTTGAACGCCACCAAGTGACCGCACAACAAGCCCCACATCACCCACAGTGCACTCGACATACTGAAGTTCTTGGACCTTTGTCGTCCCCAAGGGTTCAATCCGAACGGGGAGAGCCACTCGTAAATGGCGACTGCTATCGCGGTAACGTTTAACGACGTGAATATCGCTATCCAGAGTTCGGGAGAAAAAGGCAACAGGAATGCGAGGAGCGGTATTTCAGATTTTTCTTGCGGAGCCGCTAAGAAGGAAACACCGCTAAAAAAATAAGGAGCACTATAGTCTATCACTTCAGACCTGGAACTTGATATGCTGAGAGCAGCGAACGACATGTGAGCTGCGCCGGACACTAGATCACCGACTATGCCATTCCACTTCATGTCGTCTTCTGATACGAAATTTTGGTCCAGTATTGTATCTATTTCATCGCCAGTAGCTTCTGAGTAACCATTCCGGAACTCTTTCCGAAAGTCAGGTTTTGGGCCGTGTGAATCTTTCAAGTTGAGTTTTATTTCTCTATGCTGCACGTATTTTCTAGAGAATTTCCTAGTTCCAAACAAGCCATCACTTACAATATACAAATGGAAATCAAATTCTAATTCTTGAGCAATATTTTCTAAGAGATCCATAGAAAGACCGTAACAACAGTTGGTTTTGTATTTATATTTATTTTGAAAAGGAAAAAACTTTTCATTAAATGAAGAAAACTGCGATTGATATTTGAGATGTGGAAAAAAAGATCCTTGAACATTATCTTCCTCGGCTTCTTCTAACCGTTCTTGCGTTTCCATCTCATTAAATACTAAAGTAAGATTATCTTTGTCCGACGTCAGGACTCTGTGGCAAGGAAGACCCCGAAGACATTGTCCGTCTTCGTCGAGTTCGCTCTCCATAACAAAAGGCGGAGCGAGGGCCGTGACCACTCTGAAGACACTTCTGGCTTGAGCTGATAGTCCCGACACGACGATATCGCCTCCAGGCCAAACGATGGTGTCCAACTGAACACTCCTTCCCGTTATGCGACCGACGGACCTCCACTTCAGCTTGTCTTGTTCTAAAGGCACACCACTGTCTTTGGTAGCTTCTTTCGCTTTATCGGAATTAGGCACTAGGTTAAGAATTTCGAAATTAGCTACTAAAGATTTATCTAGTTTTTCGGTTCCATCTCGAGAGTTCTTTATGCCAGCGAGAGAATCTTCTATGAGATCATTGAGTTCTCTGTAACAAAACAGTATATTTGAATTGTGAACAAAAATATTACAATTTTACAAAGATGTTTTGTCGTCTTATTCTATAACTCCGTAAAATTCACCAAATAATATTTGAGAAAGCAACAAAATGTTATTTTGTTAAATAAAAAGATCGAAACCGTGTGTTATTTAACGAATATTATAACTTCCTTGTAGGATTCAAATAAATATCTAGAAAGGTAAATAAATACATTAAATAATAATTTATTTAATTAACACAAAAATTAACCAAAACTTATTTTACTTTTGTTGCCATAATTTAGTTTTTAACATTATCTTTCATTTTTAAATAAAGTTATACTAATAAAATATTAATTTTTACAATATAAATATTTAAAATATTTACATTTATACTAATTTAAATATACTTTGGGCAGAAACAAAGACGTGCTATAAAATTCAAGAAATGAATGGCGACTACAAACCTTTTGCATATAAATGAGTTGAAATTTATGCAAAACAAGATAAAAGTACGGACAGTTTTATAACCAAAGCGAAGACGTGTACCTATGTTTGTGTTATAAAATACTATAACAACCATAGATTTTTAAGATTTTTCTATTTTTTCTCAAATAATATTTTTGCAAATGCATAAAAAAGCCATCAATAATATTATCAACAAATCGTTTAAAAATCGACACATATCAATATACCTACGTACTTACATGAACCCGACTTTTAATCAGATACTATTTTTCTTTATCACATTCTTAGTATATTTCTAGAAATATGTGATAAAAATAAAACTAACCCTCTAAACTTCACGAAACTTCTCCACAGGAGTAGGTAGAAAGATTAGAACGTCATACAACTCTGTTCTTGTAAACGTTTTCGACATTCACACACCTCATACATGCTCACCAATTTTTTTCGACTTCTAATCTCTCCAAGTTTAAATATGAAATAAACGTGATCATCGTTGGTCTTCTTCATCGAAAACTAAATGACGACGCTGGATATGCAATTGGACGAGTACGTATGTATGAGAAAAATCATTCAAAAACATTTCCGACTTTGACGCAAAAAACAAACGATAACCGGCTTCAAATTTAAGATCCCAACCAAAGGAATTTATGTCAATAGAATGTCGCACATCAAATTCTGACACGATGTTTTCAACATAATTGCTCATCTCTTCACTACATCTCATCTGACCTAAGAAGTGTAAACTTGCTACTTTATTACTCGCAGGTAAGATGGTGATCAATCCTGAGCTTATATTTATATATATATATATATATATATATATATATATATTTATATTTATATATTATATATATATATATATATATATATATATATATATATATATATATATATATATATATATATATATATATATATATATATATATATATATATATATATATATATATATATATATATATATATATATATATATATATATATATATATATTTATATATATATAATTAAAAATATACATATGAAGAAGAATCTCATGAATGATTGATTATCCTTGCATAATTCTGCATATTATTCTGCCCCCACTAATTTTTCTGTTAATAATAAATTGTTTTTCTTGTCAAATTTACGAAAGAAATCCATGTACGAGTAGTCATAGAATGTATGGATAAAGGCTCCCTCGGGGTGTGTGGGAGGTGATAAATATTAATTCGTATTAAACGCAGTATAGATATATTCAGTAGTTTTCGGAAGATGTTTAATAAGGACGTCGAGTAAATGCTGTTTAAATTGTGAAATACGATTGTGTTCGCCATAATCAATAATAACTTAAATATATATATTATCCGCTTTTGTAGTGTTGTGATTGGAAACTACTATGCTAAACATCACGGTTTCTATTCCCGTAAAAAAATCAATTCATAAATAAAAATAAATGTTAAAACACTTCGGAATTAGATAATACTGAATTGACTATGCGACGTTTTTTCCTTTCACTTACAAACAAGCTTGCGTTGACCGACCAATGTCACGGAAACACAAAACGACAACGCAGTAACTGTCCCCAACCATTTTATACCCAATTTTCAAATACCTACTATTGCACTTTTTGCATAACGAAACGCAAAAAATGATATATTTAACAAATTTTATAAAATGAAACAACTTGGTTTTAACCACTATTTTATTATAAGTACACTTTAACCCACCAGTTTCGACAAGAACCTAGTCATCATCAGGGTTCGTTAAATTCTAAAACATGAAAATACTCATAAATAATTACATTCCCTTACCAAAAACTTCCACACGCTCATAATTTTATAAAATGTGCCACAAAGTATCTGTGAAAAACATTCAAGAAAAAAATATATTTAACAGTTTAAAGCAAAAACTATCAAAAAATAAAATGGCATTTTGTACCTTTTAAAATTTTGAATGAATGAACTTGTTACAAAAAACGAGTTTTATCTAAAAACGCCATATTTTGGGGATGTAGTTTTCAAAATCTTTATTTAAATCTAAAAACACGGGAGTATTAAATTTGCTTATACTCTCGGAATTCCGAAATGTTTATAGATTCAGTATCTAAAGAGCAGAACGAATAGTCCCCGAGGGAAGACAAATATTTATCGTTCACGAAATACGGAAAATATTATTTCAAACATACATTTATATGAATGTATGTGTAGTCAAATACAACAAATTTATATTATAGGTACATGATCATACGAGTCTAAGGTAATCCGAAAATTTGGGTTTTATGTAAGTGGTGAGAAACATAATAGAGAAACATAATGGAGTAACTAATGCATACCTTCATTAAAATATATAAGTACTTTTATACAATATATTCGGTAGGTCCATATTTTTACGCAAACAAATTTGAGATTAATTAAAAAAATATATGAAAATAATTCCTGTAATTGGAGATAATACAGTTTTTGTTAACAAGTATTAAGACACACTCAAAATGTTGTAAATAAATTATCTGGTCAAATTATAAGTTTAAATAATAAAAATGAAAATGATATTTTCTGGCGTTTTTCATGTTTGTGATTATAATCCAGGAGTCGTACCTCATTTACTAATATAAGAGTTTCTGCTTACTAAAAAGCTTCTTTACATCTCACCAATAGATGTTTCTAGTGAAATTCTAGTGATTCAAGAATAAGGTTTCTAAATTGGTTCAAATATATAGAATTTGAGTAGTGTGGTTGTCAATAATGGCTACAATTGGTGAATGTTACACGTATGTAAAGTGATCACTTAAACCAGCCTCATGACAGTCGTCAGCCCCGTAAATGCCCAGACTTCCATATTCTTCTTCGTCTTTGATGAGATGTCAAAAAATTATATTTAAAAAAAACTTCGACTGTTTTATTGCATGGCCTCTTTATCTATGTATATCACGGGATAATTACTACGATTAGGTAACTCTAAAAAATCTTTCTTAGGAAATTTTAAATATTAGATTGTGAGGAGTATGATTAATCGGTTGATGTGTTTTTATGACCTATCAGCGGAGGCTAAACTGGCAGTGCACAACGGAGTCCTGGTTCCAACTCTAATGTATGGAAGTGAAACACGGAGTTGGCAAAAGAAGGATGAAAGTAGACTGAATGCAGTCGAAATGCGATCTCTCAGAAGAATGTGCGACAAAACGATGTATGATAGATGTGCGAATAGTGAAATAAGAAAGGAATGCAAAGCTGAGATAAGCATTATCGATAAAATTAAGAAAGGTGTGTTGAGATGGTTTGGACATGTGGAACGAATGAGTGACGAAAGAACGGTAAAACAAATTTATGAGGCGAATGTTAGTGGGAAAAGAAGCAGAAGAAGACCGAGAAAAACATGGCACGATCAGGTATGCCAAATACTTGAAAGTGGTCAGGTTAGGAGTCGTAACAATCGGCGGGTATGTATGAGGAGATGCATGAACGTGGAAGAGGCGAAGAATGTTTGAAAGGACAGAGTGGTGTGGGGCTCTATTCTCTCTGCCTACCCCTGCGGGGAAGCGGCGTGATGGTTAGTTAGTTAGTTAGTTAAATAAACATCGTAAAAATTAATGACATTTAATGCGTTATACGCATTTGAGGAAAATAAAGTAATATTTTTAGTTGCTCTTCAAAAATACACAATTAAACAAATATTCAGTTAAAAGTGTAGGTTAACCTAAGATAAATAGTATTTTTTAATACGCTACCCTATTTCCAATGAATATCGATGAAAACTAAATAATTTAAATCGTGAAAATAAGCAAAGAGGCATTTATCTTTGCTCGACCTTTTTATGACATACGTAGTCCCAAGCGCCACATTAAGAATATGGAGTTGCCGGCATAAAAAAAAGTTTTCCCTGTTATGTGGTAAGCTTCATTTTATAAGAAACATCAATACACATGTACCTGAATATATTATATTATATATGTTATAAATGTTACTTTGGCAATATTATTTCGTGATAAATAACCTAGAAACTTTTCACTATTATTATTTTTATTTTTATGTTGACCGCCTCCGTGGTGTAATGGTCAGCATGCTCGACTACCGTATTGGAGGTCCTGGGTTCGATTCACTCCAATGTTTATTTCATATAACCCTTGACTACTACCTGAAGCGAAGGGCTGATCACCTTTCCTTTACGTGTTAACGATTAAGATTACAGTGCATTTATATGATACAGTGCCCTATGCACTATCGGGTGAGGATGAGGTTTTGAGATTTTAAAGAAAATATGGTACAGAGTTTAAGATTGCAGACATATTAAATGTTTATGTCTTTTTCAAATTTGCGATTATTATTCAATGATTAATATTTCAAAATTCTTCTTCCTTTTCTTTGATATTTACCCAAAACACGGTTTATATTTATTAATTATCATTTTATAACAAGTCATTTCCGGTACCAATTTAATTTAAATTATATCTTCATATTGTTACCTTGTTACAGAAACATAAACCAATTATATTGCCTCCGTCAATTTTAATCTTAAAAATTCTAAAAGAAAATTCAAAGGAAGACAAATATTTATTTATTAAGTAATATTCATGCATTCAATCAGTTTTTTTTCGATTCGTCTTTATTTGAAAGATTATTTTGATTGTTTTCAGAAACATAAAATCAGACAAATGAATTTTAAATTATTATTCTTGTAATCAAAACATTTATTCTGTTGTAAAATTAATTTCTACAAAATATTTCCCATTTTGTTATGGGTACTTTAAAATATTTACAATAAATTAATTTTCAAACAACATTCAAAAAGTTATTATTGTGTGTAATAAAATAATAAATACCTATATAAAATTAATAACGATACACGGTTATTAAAACGTGCTTTTTTAATGTTAAGTTATTTTTTAAGCGTAAGTATACTACAATGAAAAACTTAATGGATTATTCGTGAATTGTTTTTTACTTTGGTTTTCGATAATGTAGAAAATTAAAATATTGTTGCAAATATTCTAAACGATCACAGGTGCCCTATGTACAACTCGAATATGGATAGAAAATAGGAGAAGTAGTAGGTATAACGAAAATGCATTAATCTCTAACAATTTATTTTAATGTGCATAAAAAAGTAAAAAAACTATTCATCCATTTTAACATTTAGTAATAAATAATAAAAAATAAATTTTACTATAGGCTGAAGATATTTTGTTATTGCCTTTCCATTGTGTGTAATATGTAAACATTTAGACCTGAAGATGGAAGCTTAGCTTCCGAAACGTAAACTCAAGTGGTAAGAAAATAAGTGTTTTCTTTGATAATATCATCATGTCTTACCACAAAGTAAATGCCGAAACAATAAATAAAATTCTAGATTCAATAGCCACAAAAGGGATCTATTTCCAAAAAGGATGGTGATGTTGGAAAATACCCCTGAGATATTTTTGTTTATAAAGCGTGTTAGTGATTGATATTTCACCCTACTACTTCTCGACACGTTGTCCATCAACGTGTCATCAATATTTACGAAACCTATTTGGGTGAAGTAATATCATAGCTTGAATATCATTAATTTTCCCTTTGTAATGTACCGGAGTGTTCGGAACACTTAAAAAAATGGTAAGATTTAACAAGGACTGCTTGCAAATGACCATCCATTAGACTCGAGTGGCAACATTAAAAGCTCTCGAATTATTCGCTTAGTTTGGTGAATAAGAGTACGATAAATTTGTGTGCGAATTACAGAATTCTTTAAGGGCGAAAATTTAAATACATTCAGTTTTTTTATGACGTAAAAAATACATTTATTACAAACAAGATGCATTCAGTTCCGTCTCATTTAAATTAATTTGGACCGTTAAAATGGTTTAATCTTCATTAAATTAGTCGTTTCCAAAATAGTATAACTTAAAAAAACTTAATTTTACTGGAGTTCGAAAACTCAATGACTTATTATTTTGGTTGTACCAACGACAAATCAAAATTTTAACTTATATAACCGAAAATAATTACATCAAAACATTTTGTTCATAATTTAAATGTCTGACATTTTGTACATATTATATAAGATACATTTTATCATTTTCTCACTGTTAAAGTTATATCCTTATATTAAAAGTATCTTTGTAGTTTATTTGAGCAAAACCATTTGAATTTTTTATATGAGAAACCTTAACCTAGTAATTAGTACAAAATAAAACAAACAAAAAATGCAGAAGTAAATTACTCGCAAGTAAATGTGCTCGCATGGATCGAAAAAAATCTGTAAAGTGTCAGACTGTACTTTGTTCCAAAAAATAAAGATTTAGGGTTAGTAACCATTTTTTTAAAATAAATATTTCTACCTGAGCATGTAAAATGTTATGATCTCAATATTACTAGTTATTTTATTTAACACATATATTTATAACTTCCTTGGCTATTGGATAAAATTCTTATTTTAATTTCAAATGCATGGTAGCGTTGAACATATATTTTATTTTACTAAAATTTAAATTTTTAATGAAATAAAATATCCTGGCAAAATGTATCTGCAGCGTAAATTGAATCTCAAGTGGTTAAATAAATACAATTGATATTATTTTTTGACATCTCATCAAAGATGAAGAAGAATATGGAAGTCTGGGCATTTACGGGGCTTACGACCGTCATAGGCTGGTTTAAGTGATCACTTTACACAAGTGTAACATTCACCAATTCTACCCATTATCAACCACACTACTCAAATTGTTGGAAGTTCTATATATATGAACCAATTTAGAGACCTTGTTCTTGAATCACTAGAACTTCACTAGAGACATCTATTGGTGAGATGTAAAGAATTCTTTACATCTCACCAATAGATGTCTCTAGTGAAGTTCTAGTGATTCATGAACAAGGTTTCTAAATTGGTTCATATATATAGAACTTCCAAGAATTTGAGTAGTGTGGTTGTCAATAATGGGTAGAATTGGTGAATGTTACACGTGTGTAAAGTGATCACTTAAACCAGCCTATGACGGTCGTAAGCCCCGTAAATGCCCAGACTTCCATATTCTTCTTCATCTTTGATGAGATATCAAAAAATAATATGAAAATAACTCCTGTAATTGGAGATAATCCAGATTTTGTGAACAAGTATTTGGACACACTCAAAATGTTGTAAATACAATTGAAGCTGCCAACAATAATCAGTGTTCCAATGAAATATACGACATTTTAAATAGTTAAGAAACAATTATTTATAAAAACGTGACTTTAAAACTTAACAAAACACTCCTTTTTCTTTAAATATTTTATTTAGGTATTATTCGAGCACGATCTCGTACAATTATCCAATATATTATAACTAGAACCTGAAGTATACGAACGCAGTACAGATTGATGTTTTCAGAGATGGTGACAGTGAGATTACCCCAAACTTCTGAAATTTAACTATTCAGGATCCTCTGTGATTGCGAGAACTGACCGTAAACCTTTACCTCAATTAAATCCATTATAATACACGCCTTACAAACTAATAAATATAGTTTTCGGTATCACAAATCTAGTAACTCAAGTTCTGCATATGATGTAAATAATTTATTATAAAATCTCATTCATTTTTATATATTTATACTAAATGTAAAAGTATTGTATAATTAATATAATGTAGTTAATCATTATTTCAATTGTTTTATATTTGTAAAATACTTGACTGTATTATATATAACCTTTGACAATTTAACATATCTGTTGCAAATGACAAGCCTTATTTGGTGATCCTTTATTGAGCCGTAATAAATATTTGACATTAATTTAACAAACGGTAACCATTGTTTATTACTCGTATAACAGAAGGCACATAATATTGTCAAAAAAATTATTTAAGCACCTACCTTTCAAATAAGTATATTGGATAATTTTAGTCTAGATTAACTACAATAGCTCAAATCATAATTAAATACACACAAATACCTGTATTGTAGTATATATATTTATATATATATATATATATATATATATATATATATATATATATATATATATATATATATATATATATATATATATATATATATATATATATATATATATATATATATATATATATATATATATATATATATATATATATATATATATATATATATATGTGTATATATATATATATATATATATATATATATATATATATATATATATGTATATATATATATATATATATATATATTTTTTTTTTTTTTTTTATTCATTTAATATATTTACATTTTTATTTATAACATAATAACATTTGAATCATTTATACATATGTAGAACTTTTATATTTCGATTCGCTGTGCCTCTCCATAAAAGAGTCTGTGCTCTTGTGCTTGGAAAGGGACTTACACTCGTGGTTTAATGTTATATAATAAAAGATATAATAGTTTTTTTAATATATTTTTTTAAAGATTTAAATGTATAGAGCTTTAATTTTTTTCTTGAGGATTTTTATATCATCTATTTTTTTTATTTCTTTAGGGAGTTTATTGAAATGTTTGATTGCCAAATATTTGAAGTTTTGCTGAAATTGCTTGGTGTTGCATTTTGGAATAGAAAAATCGTTTGAGAATCTCGATGATAAATTCTTTGTTAAATTTAAATAGTTGTCACCCTTTAGTATTTGAAAAACTGCGGTTTTTTTATAAATGGATTCTATATTTGGGACTTGAAATTTTTCAAATAATAATTTTGTTGGAAATATGTTTTTTTTTTTCAAGATGACTTTAATTATGGTTTTCTGTACTATTTTCACTGAGTTCAGTATGTTGTTGTATGAGCCTCCCCATGCAATAATGCCATACTGTAGTAGTGAGTGAACGATAGCATAGTAAACTCTTTTTAGGTTGTCGATGGTTAGTATGTTTCGGATTCTAATGAATATATATATGCATTTTCTTATTCGTTTTACTAGTTCATTAATGTGACTATGGTATTTCAAATGTTGGTCTATTATTACACCTAGATATTTTATTTCTTTTTTTGGACATAAAACAGAACATAAGTTTTTGCAATTTGAATCCCTGCAGTCACCATTGTGAATTGTAATTTTTATATTTGTCGGTATTTTGAGTTTATGGATACAAAATGGGATAAAGAATGTTTTATCTGTATTTAGGGATAATAGATTATTGTCAAACCAGAATTTTAGGATTTTCATGTCCTTATTTGCGCGATCATTTACGGTATTCCAGTTGGGTCCGTTTATAACTATTGCGGTGTCGTCAGCATAGGATATTATGTTACCGCTGATGTTTTGGTGAAATATGTCGTTGACGTAGATGATAAATAGTAAAGGGCCTAAGACTGTACATATATACATATATATATATATATATATATATATATGTATATATATATATATATATATATATATATATATATATATATATATATATATATATGTATATATATATATATATTTGTATATATATATATATATATATATATATATATATATATATATATATATATATATATATATATATATATATATATATATATATATATATATAAAATATATATATATAAAAGAACACAATAAAAAGAGACGTATTTAATTCATTCCCTTTTCGTGATTTTTACTAGCCTTATTTAATAATCCTAAAAAAATCCATCGTAATATTCTGAAACGTATATTTTTTGGCGTATGCATACTTCCTGAAAACATTGGTTTGTATGGAAAGGGCAAAAAAACATTTATCAAATAAACTGGTAACCCTATTCACCTACTATAACGCCGTAAGACGCAAAAATTTATAAAGGTATTTTAGAGATTCATGCAAAAAGCTCTATAAACAAGTAAATTAGACTTGCATGAAGGCAAAGCCAATATAAGTAGAGTTTATGAAGATAATGTGCGAGTTAATTTTTTTTGAGAATATGACTTGTAAAATCATACCGCTAGTAGAATAATTGCGGGCAGATTTAACTGTAGGTAAGATAAACGTTAGTCTGCGTCGTTGAACTACGGTAAAATAATTGCATCGGTCACCTAGAAGAGCGAGTCCTCCAACATTGTAAAAGGGAAGGAAAACGAACCTTAAACTTTACAGCCAACATGCATACCCACTCATACCATTATAATATTCGGCGGATTTTTGGATGAAAACTTTACTTTAAAAACAAAAAGAATAATGTAAGCAAACCTCACAAACTCTGCCGAAAAAGAAGCGAAGCTCGCGGAGGGCTTATTCCAGCAACTTGGTCCGGAATCAGAACGAGACAGGGCGAGTAGACCCCGCCTGTTGCCAGACAAGATGCGCCGGAGAGCGGCGCTCAAAGCTCGCACTGCCCCTCGCACCATCTGACGATCTGTACAAATAAAAAAAACTTATAATCTCTCAAATAATAACTTTTATTTTAAAATTGGTTGTCGATTTGTTTTATGAATAAGTTAAAATGACGAATATTTTGTTCACAAATAAATGAAATGCGACTGTTAAAACATACATAGTAAAAACGTTCACATGGATTGCACTTTCACATGGAATCCTTGCGCATATGAAATTAACCGATTTACGGGTTATACTAACAATATGTTTCAAATGTAGGAAAAGTAAGGGTTAATTTGAAAAAAATGCTCATTATAAAATACCCTAATATTTTTTTCAAATACTTATCAAAGATTCACCATTGAATTGTGAATATACCTACATACGTATACGACATATGTAAAAAATATATAAGGTGTACTCTTCCTCCCCTCCCTCATTCGTCGTGTGTTTTATTTAATATGTAGTATATTAAAATAATTACTTTATTACACAAAATAAAAAATAGTTTACATTTAATATCATAGAAACAGTTGGAATGGAGACAAATTCCGAAATTGATTTGAATATAAATCATGAATAAAATGATAAATATTTAACAAACGACGGGAGAAGATACGATGAATTAATATTTTTGCATGTTTTTCTCTTTTCGCTTGTTACTTTTTTGTTGTTTTCAATTTTGTATTTTATAACAACACATAATAAGATTAAAACAGTATTCAAATATTGTAAGTAAATATAATACATTATCTGATTCACATAATTGATTAAACATTGTAATTACATTTTTTTATCACATGAAAATACCGGATTTATAAAAGTTTTTTAATCTATAAAATCGTTATTCAACCAAAAGTTTGTCTCATTCCTATATTTTAAAATAATAATGCGGAAAATGATATTCAAATGAAATAAAATTTTAATTTTAGATTTATTTATTTATCCTGGTAAACCAAAGCATTGAGAACATTAAATTGTATTAAAAAGACTCAAAACCTTTAAGTAAGTTGAGTCTTTTGTTCTCAAAATAAAGCCCATTATGTTATCGTTTAATAAACTTGTTTGATTGTGATTCCCCGTTTGAATTTTTTTTGTGAACAATTTATTATATTCGGGTGTCGAAGTTTGCTTGATTATTACGTACAATTGAATACTTACCAGTTTTGATCGGAACAGGTCTCAATGCAAGAAGGCCAACGGGAAAGTTGTCGAACATAGCTGTCAGGTTAATTGGTGTTACGAGATTTTCCAATCCTTCCGGTCTACTGAAGGCCCATAGTCTTTCGGTCCTCTTCTCCGTTCTATGTGCGCCTGGTACTCCGAATACGTCACGTAGGGAACCTAACTTATTGAACACATTTAGGGTCTTCACTGTCGGTTTGAAATTTAAACTGGTTTCTAAAAATGATCCTCCCTTATCACTAAGACTACTAATATAATCACTTTTATCACTAAGGAGGTCAGAATCTCTTATGTACATTTCGGATTCTTTATTGTACTCATCGTGACTACTTAATAACTTAATATTACTCCGCGGTGTTACAGAAATTAATTTTTGTTTTAACGGAATTTTAGAACTTTCAACGCCTTCTTTCGATTTAAAATTTATAACTCTGTCTTCATAAGAATTATCTTTAAAATGATCATTATTATACGCAACGGGGTCTCGAAATTGACCGTCGATATATCTATAAGGAGAACTATTCAACGCGCTTAACTTCGAACTATCTTTATCCTTAGACATTAAATTTGATTGGTAAAAACTAGGTGTTGAACCCATAGATGCACTTGTGGTATATTTATCCAAATTAAAATTTACACTATCATTTTCGTCTCCTTTTATATAAATAGATTTGAAATTATAATCACTCTTGTTCACTCCTTTTAAAAGTTTTGTGGTTTTTTGATTCGTCGTATCTGCTCCTTGATTATTTTTAAAATTGGACTGATCGAAATCTTGAACTGCTTCTACTATTTCATCGCTCCTTTTGAATCTTTCAATTTCCTCTATTCTTTTTCCTGATGCGTGGCGTTCTCTATGATCTGCGGCGTGTTTTTCACCTTTAGTTCTTCTCTCAGACTCTATCTCGTAGTAGGGATCGGGACCTTGCGAAGTGTATTGATCCGGATGTCCGAATGCATCCAGATCAGAATGTCTTATTCTGTTGGTTGTGAGTTCGGTGTCGATCCAAAGCCAAACGAAATGTCCATCTAACATATTGAGCCTTTTAGCTTGCTGAAGTACTCTTTGAGCAGATGCCACGTCACTGATTAGAACTATTACTCCACGAGTAGATCTCGATACATCTGCGAGACATCTAAAATAAACCAATAATAATCTTATAAGATTACTTCCATATTTAAAACAACACTATATTAAATAAACTTATATTATATTATGTTATATAATTAAGACAAAAATATTTTCTTCTTGAAAAATCAAACTAAATTTTGGGACTAATTTTGGAGCCGTGATTAAATCTTCAAAAAGTTGGTTCTTATTTTCAAACACAGATCATTAAATTTGATAAAAATATCTGATTGAAATGTTATCATAGGAACACTATAACTTTTTAATAATAAAAAAGCCGGTTAAACGTATCCTTGTGTCACTTCACACGGATTAAGTAAAAATATTTATGTAAAAATATTTTATTTATAGTACTCAAACATATGTTTATTTTAATTACTAAATAATGATAACGTAAGGTAAATAATATTTCTAAAATTGATTCGGCAATCACTCTGTATTAATATCTATCCATTTTTATTTTTACTTGGTTCATTACGCTTTTTCAAATAAAATGTGACACGTGTTTCTATGCATTCCGCATCAAACACGGTGTTCACGGTGTTTGAAAATAATGAGGAATTCATCAAAACACGTGCCGCATTAAATTTCAAAAAGTGTACTTCATTAAATTGCTAATGAATACCATTTTGTGTAAGAAAAATATACGTTAAAAATTTCCTATAAGATTGCGCCATATGAATATGAAAATCATGTAATTCATTTTTAAACGAATGCGTTTTCTGGCCTTATTAGGAGCTTTTGAGTAGTCGGGCCTTAACGGGCCAACGTAACAAATAACACAACGATGGAATCAATTACCTAAATAAGGCATGCTGGGTTTTAGCAGTGGGGAGATCCAGAATAGTTGGTATTAGCGGTGGTGCCTTGATAATAGCAGCTAAATCTTTCCTCAGAGAGATACTTGATGTCACCTTAGTATCAGCCAGAACTGTGAAGGAGTGCCAATGGGTGTGAAGGAGTAAGCCGCTGAAAAAACAAAATTTACTTTTGTATTTTATTTTTCATACGTAAACAATAATAACTAGAAGTCTAATTACGCAGCAATAAATACACTGCACCTGACATGTCATAAATATTGTTCTTGGGTTACTAAACCCGTTGTACCTGACAAGTCATAAATATAGTTGACAGGTCATTAACTCGCACTTGTCATATACATCTTTATATAATTTTTTATTTCTATTTTATTGTTATTAAAGCAACGTTAGTAGTTAGAGCATTAATGGTAGAACGGGTGGGATCGCATACCTAACGCCTCTCACTGTATATTCATCACCTCAACTGGAGTCGCTCTAATTTCGAAGGCGATTACCAATTTTTAATATTAAACTGTCTTAATAAAATATTATTTTTATTACTATCAACAATCTTGGATAGTATGATTGTACTTTATGCTTTTCTAAAATATGTTCAGTGATTTCTGTAGTTGTTCTCTCTCTCTCTCTCTCTCTCTCTCTCTCTTTCTAATTTAAACCCTAGTGGGAACCGTCCCGCTACACGGAATCGTTGTAACCCTCTTCTCTGCGGTTTGTAAAAACACGCTTCTGGAATTCAAACTACGTTTTGTTCTTATTTTGGAATGCATTAAATTTGTAAAGTTTACTTTGATTTGGCATAGATAATTAAAATCTCAATTTTAGTAAACAATTCTAAGTATTCTCCTTATTTGTATAATGAATCTCCATTATCATAAAACTGTAAGATGCTTATAAAACAAGAAAAAGCATTGCTACATCATAAAGTTATCCTTTTTCCATGTCTTGCTAGCCTAGGCTCGTAATTTAAGTCGCACGAACTTAATGGACAGTTTTTGTAAGTTATTAAGTTTTTCCCCAAATTTGCTGGCCACGCAAATTCTTTATTTCCGTTACAAAAAGGATAAATTGTGAGCACTTTCTCCTAACTCGTTCGCGCTTTCATTCGAGTGACTTGGAGTTATTATTCGAGTTAGGCAGTTTAATAGCTCTTCTCGTAATGTTAGTGTTTATTGGTCTCTACATTACATCTACGTACATTATATCGTATTATGGTAACATTAGAAAAAGTAATATTATGCAATGTGCATATGTAGATCATACCGTAAAGCTTGAAGCATTTCCCGGGCAGTTGTTTCGAGACGAACTTCTAACGGATGAACATTCTGAAACAATATTAATGTAATGTTAGACGCTTGAAAGAATACAATTAAAACATAATATTAAAGACTAAATGAAACAAAAAGATAGTGTTATCGAACACTGACTCTGTGTAAGTAATGAATTTCCAATTGTTGTTGATAACACAAATAAAGGTGAAAAGTTCTGGCCGCTAGTGCGAGTATCTTCAAATCACGAAGATCAGCTTTGTTCGAGGCGAGCAGATGGAGCCTCGCGGGAGCCGCCCCGGGTTGTACCTAAGTACGAGTAGGTACCGGTATTCGCTTCACGTCACAATCGTGAGAGTAACTTCACCCTGGTGAGCAATCAACGAACTTCAACCGAGCGACGGTAACGGCAGCGACTAGACGGAGTACAAACTAACTTTTTATTATATCTGTATAATCGGGGGAACATCACTGTGATAGCCCAAAACGCACCAATCGGTATATAGGGTGAAATTAGGATTTATACATCAGACTAAAATATATCCGGGAACTCGTAAGAGAAGGGTGATAGATATAGCAATAAAAAATATAAATAAATAAAAACTTCTAAATAAATCGAAAGTACAGCTAAGCAGAACGGGTTAAAAAGTAAGGTATTTAAAAATATGAACAAAACATTTTAAATATTTGGGTTAAAACCACAGCTCGTTTCACGACAAAACCCCCATAATTTGAATTAGGTACTCTTATTATGTACTCTAGAAAGGCACGAGTATGATTAATTTGGAAAACGTTAATCTTCGTATGATGTTGGGACGGTGAGATGTTTTACTAACCTAATTAATTTAAAACAGACATAGGGGAGATATTTCGGCATAAAGAAGGCACAGAAGGGTATTACGTCACGAATCGTTAGGCTTAACGAGAGATTATTCTTCTTAGCCAAAAATACGGAAGCTTCCTGACAATCTCAATAGGACTCATTAGCATTATTTTCATTGTGATTTTTGCTGTACATGATTACTCATTCATGGTTTATATGTTTTTTAGTAAAAAAAGAATATGATCAACGAATCTTTTTTCCGAAATTCGATATTTACTTTCTAAATAAAAAAAACGATTCCCTGACCCAGATTTTGCATCTTTTTGCACAATTATCGTCCTTTACATATTATTATAAATCACTGTTCAATATTTAAATGCACATTATTTTTAATAAAAAAAATACAAATCCTATAGACGACATTTGAGAGAGACACGCAAAGAGTTCTACAGATAAGTATGAAGATATGACATTGAAATAATTATTTTTTTGATTTTTCGCACTTCAATCATTGAAAATATCAGTTTCAAATTATTATTTTTTAAATAAACATATTAGTGTGTATAAAATTAGTTTTATCAACGAAATAGTGTACATTTGAATAACGATATTTTTTGAAGGATAGTAAACCTATAAAAGTATCAGTAAATACTCATAAAAGTTATCAAAATGTATTTATCCTTCCAATGTAGTTTGAAAAATATATTACTCTTACATACTAAAGTTCCGAGACGGACTACCGCAGAGGAAATATTGGGTACTTAGCAAATTACGACTCATGATAGTTAAATATCCGCATACTAAAATAATCCATACATACGCATCTAAGAATTACTCTCACATAACACAATAAAGCACCTTCCAGCAAAGCACACAAATTACAATTAACACAGTTTATGGGACCATAGATAGAATTACAAGATCTAAAAGACATTAAACAAACATCAAACAAATCCTAACACATAGGTACCTCTTTTGATCAAAAGGACTTTGATTTATATACAAAAAAAGCTATACATCCTATTTCCATTACCTAAAGTCATTAAAAAACGATACTAAGTATAAAAGATCTATTCATAAATGGAAAATTTAGTTAGACAGATCTTAAATATATCATTCGGCCATGTCGTATCGATCGCATGTCGTAAACTTTTTATTTTCATGTTGTGTAATTTTGTAAACTAAAATGTATTGTAAAATTTGCTCTCGATACGGAGAACTCACTGAGGATACATTATTGTAAATTGTAATTTGTATTTACATATTTGAATGATGAAAAATAAATAATACGAGTATATAAACCAAATGTTTGTTTTACCTATACTAGAAAAATGCACTTTCATCGTCTAATGAAGAATTAAGGCACGATGTCAAAAATATTTTTAAAGAAATTATAACGCGATATGTTGACACTACCAGCAAAAAATATTTGACTAATTTGAATATTTTACGAAGTTACAAAATAGATTTCAATTGACGTCTGTTTTGGTATAGTAATCATATTATGTGACCATTTGTAATCCTTATCGGTTATGGTGACATTATTGATTTTCTTTTGCTGTAATCAATCTTTTAGATTGGAAATCTCCTGAAACGAGAATCAATAGATAATCGCCACCCCTAGATGTTTTTGGCAAGCTTTTTCTTGCTCTCGTGTCAGGCAATCTTTAATACTTACAATGTAGAAAAAACATGCAGTGAAGGTTACTTTATTATATAGGTCATAAGGATACACAATTATATTCCTTTAATTATAATTAGTAATAACAACATTGAAATTTAACTGTTTATATGAATGTTAATGCGATAATTTATTCGTTATATAATTTTTCATACTAAAGAAATATTTATTTTGTAAAAAAGGAATAACCGACAAAGCCTGTTGTACTTTGAACTGAAATATTCAGGTAAAGCAGTTTGCACATTGAAATCCATGTATCACTCTTTAAAAACTTATTTTCATACTTATTTTTTATGTAAAATGTGAAGTTGGTACATATTGATTGTATTTTATTTCCAGGAGATTTTATGTTACTAAAATGGAAATAAAATAAAGTTTATATTTTTAATTATTTCCAGGAAGCACACATTTATAATAGATCAGTAAAGTACAGCATTTCTTGCAATATTTGTTTATGAAAAAAACAAGTTTTCAGTTTTCAAACTTAATAAGTATATCAACAATTAAAATTGAATTTATAACTAACCAAAATATTAAAATATAACAAGTTTTTAACCGCCACAACTGCAAGATGGAACACTGAGGTTATAGCAATTGAATGGTGATACTTTTTTTCAAATTAGTTAACCTAATAAATATATGATAAAGAAGATTTAATAAAAACCAATAAAGGTTCCTATTTTAATGACAAAAAGATATTTTTAAAGATTTTTTGCCAATACAATAAACATAGAAATTTAAATAAGTTTTTTTTTAAATTTCCGGGAAATACTTTTGCTATGCACTTCGGCAACAAATTAAGCAGTAAAAGTACCTACATTGATTTATTATAAACAAATATCACATACGCTAAATAAATTGTTAACAGAATTTATTTAAAAACTTCTCTTTCAATGTCTAAGAAATATAAAATTTTGATATTTAAAAAAATTCATGATATTCATATACAAGTCATGTAGTCGTATTTGAAAATAATCTGCGATGGAAATTATTATAATGTTCTTCTTCACGTATTGGAATAATATTTTTTTTATATGAATGTTTAATCAGGGAAACATTAATTCTAAATGTTTTTCCATTATGCATAAATTTAATAATGGTGAAACCTAATAAATACAAAGAAAAATATATGAACGTTGAGTAGTACAATATTGATATACAAAAAGTGGTTTTCAAATTCAAACAATGAGAGTAGGGAAAGGGATAAAGTCAAACAATAAATTTACATGGATTTCACCACGATAAAGTTTTTCCTCCGTTTTAGAAGACGTCTTCTGCTTTAGAGATAAACCGTTCTCTTCACAGTTTTACTTTTTCAGGAAAAATAGTTTCGCGACAGACACGATCACTAAAAACTATTTCGACTTTTTTGTACATTTCCTTTGTTGTCAGTTCAGTTGTGTGCTATTTTTCATGCATTTTTTCGATATTCCATATTTGAATAACATAATTCAAGACCAATATTAAAAATATGTATTTTCAACATTATTAATTAGAGATCTCCCGTAACAAAAGCTGTATGATTAAACGCAGACTTTCATTAATTTATGTATATTTGTAATTAAACTCGATTTCCAATATTATAATTATTTAAACGTACCGAAAATCCAATCGGACGATCAAACATTAACTGAAACATATAATTTATTTTTAATTTAGTGTTAATAATCAGTATATTTAATGACTTGGCGTTTGACATTCGTTTGATAATGCCCTAACAAGGCGAAACAATTATCACAATATAATTTTTTATGTGTTTTTTGTTAATAAAATACAACTTAGAAGACTCAAAAAATCTGTGTTTGATTTAAAATTAATACATAAATTAATAAATAGTCCATATTATTTATGATTTTTCAAGTATTCTGATAAAGGTAAGAATAAATCACAATGTCAGCAAAAAATACCAAAAAAATATTTTACATGAATCAAATTTTGTAATATAAAAGTCTGGAGAGGTTGATTTTATTAGAAATTTTACGAAGTTTCTTTCTTTTATTCAAATCTGTCCGAGCAGTTAAGGTGAATGCTCGTTGACCTGAAAATTTATTGTATCCTGACTCATTATGATTGTTTCAAATAAGCAGCGAGAAGTAATAACATGCGAGTTTATTAAATTGAAATGAAAGATTTTTTTCAAACAAAGAAAATATTGTTTTAAGAATACTTTTAGAGAAACTGATAAAAAAAGCTTTTTCTAAATTAATGGTTCCTTGAACACTTTATTCAAGCATACCTCCTTTTTCTTAATCCCTCATCCTTGGAAATGAATAGTAAGACAAGTTTTTTCCACCCCGTTAATTCCTAAAACAATGTTTGTTTGTGTTTTAGAAATAATCTTAAAAAACAATGAAATAATGCTTTTATTATAAGATAAAATTTATAGAGGAGCGATAAATAATATGACAAATAAGCTTTAAAAATAAAAATAAAATTTATGGAAGATAATTTAATTGTACACATTTTCTGAAAGCCTCAAAGTCAAACAAAAAAATTAGACCCTCAAAAATATTACTAAAAAGAAATTAACATGCGATCGTTAGACAATAATTTATGCTTGTACAATTATGTGACCCGAAAGAGAGAATAATTCAATCTTAATTTCATGAATATTCCACCCTACCTGGCTGGACTTTATCCGGTTATATATTTTGTTTGTTTACAAAATATACACATAAATTCATTATTCATAAAGGAAAATATTAATTACTGTTTTGTATGTATTTGTAATCCCGTTTACGCGAAATTAAATGGAAAAGTGGTTTCTACTCGTATGTGTGTGTGTGTGTGTGTGTGTGTGTGTGTGTGTGTGTGTGTGTGTATATATATATATATATATATATATAAATATATATATATATATATATATATATGTATATATATATATATATATATATATATATATATATATATATATATATATATATATATATATATATATATATAAATATATATATATATATATATATATATATATATATTTAAATATATATATATATATATATATATATATATATATATATATATATATATATATATATATATATATATATATATATATATATATATATATAAATATATATATATATATATATATATATATATATATATATATATATATATATATTATATATATATATATATATATATATATATATATATATATTTATATATATATATATATATATATATATATATATATATATATATATATATATATGTATATATATGTATATATATATATATATATATATATATATATATATATATATATATATATATGTATATATATGTATATATATATATAAATATATATATATACATATATATATACATATATATGTATATATATATATATATATATATATATATATATATATATATATATATATATATATATATATATATATATATAAATATATATATATATATATATTTATATATATATATATATATATATATATATATTTATATATATATATATATAT
Organism: Brachycentrus maculatus; assembly: GCF_059751285.1. Taxonomy (NCBI): domain Eukaryota; kingdom Metazoa; phylum Arthropoda; class Insecta; order Trichoptera; family Brachycentridae; genus Brachycentrus; species Brachycentrus maculatus. The sequence goes on from NW_028281013.1 coordinate 581,228, forward strand.
ATATATATATATATACATATATATATATATATATATATATATATATATATATATATATATATATATATATTTATATATATATATATATATATATATATATATATAAATATATATATATATATATATATATATATATATATATATATATATATATATATATATATATATATATATATATTTATATATATATATATATATATAATATATATATATATATATATATATATATATATATATATATATATATATATATATATATATATATATATATATATATATATATATGTATATATATATATATATATATATATATATATATATATATATATATATATATAATATATTTATATATAAATATATATATTTACATATATTTATATAAATATATGTATATATATATATATAAATATAAATATATATATATATATATATATATATATATATATATATATATATATATATATATATATATATATATATATATATATATATACATATAAATTAAGTTATAAGTTTCTTTCACTGTTCTTTCTCTATTCATTCGATTTATATGCCAAAACCATTTCAACACATCTTTAATTATTTTATCGATACTTATGCTTACCTTAACCATGCACTTTTTCCTTATATTACAATTCAAATATCTATCATACATCGTTTTGCCACACTTTCGTCTAAGAGACTGTATTTCAACTACATTTAGTCTACTTGCATCCTTATTTTTCCAACTCCATACTTTACTCCCATGCATTAAATAACACATGAATCACGTTAATTGACCCTTAATTCAATATTTCACCATCCACAAAATTCTGAATATATTGAGCTATTTGACAAATTGACGAAGTTTGTACTAGAAATATAAACCAATTTCTCTTTCTTAATAAATCATCCGAAGATACTACAGAAGATTTATTTTAGATGTGTAATTTAATATTGTAATTGAATCTTCTCAATTAAACTCAAATTAGAAAATTCAAATTTTCTAAGCGGTGTTTGGCATTAAGGTGCACTTCTCACTTATATGTGTATATGTATGTTTGTGTTTATATGCTTTATAATGGGTAATATACAATTCTTTTTTTCGAAAATAATACTTTTCCATACTATCACAATTTCTTCTAATCCAATCGTTCCCATTTCGAAGACAAAGGGGCTGACATTACTGGTATGGTGATGATTCAGTGTGCGTCGTTTTATAGAACTCCATATAAGAAAATCGGAACGACTCGAGTAATGACATGGTACTTATGATAGTGTTATTCTTGCTTAAAGTTTCATTAAATGAAACTCAGCGATGTTGAGAGCAAATATTTATTAAAATATTCCCTCAATCTACCGTAAGTTCCAAAGGATAAAGAACAGGGAAGTAAAAATACGCCGAAAAGTAAAAATAGAAACTTGTCTGATGAATTCTCAATCCCTTTAGACCTACACTCGCTTGAGCTTGAAGTTTACTGGAATCGTTTGAGTTATGGTCTAGCATCGGTTGGTCGTGTATCGGAGCAATAAATCTTATTTCTTCATTCGATGGAAGCGAAATGATTCTATTCCTTGGATTCGTTGCCAATAGCTGAATATCCGTGGTGGGATAATAACGCTTCGTATACAAGTAAGGACATTTAATTGATATTCATATATGTATATATATATATATATATATAATATATATATATATATATATATATATATATATATATATTCATATATGTATATATATATATATATATATATATATAATATATATATATATATATATATATATATATATATATATATATATATATATATATATATATATATATATATATATATGTATATATATATGTATAAATTTATATATATATATATATATATATATATATATATATACAGTATCTACTCAATGAATTAGGGCCACGCAGAATTTCGCGCAATTTCTCAATTCAAACAGGAATAACACAGAGAAAACCTTGAATAAAACAACATTGAACTTTATTTACACATGAACACTTTATTACGCTTAAATTATGCATAATTTCAGTAGCACTATAACACTAGACTTTTTTTCCTCAGAAATGTCTTTACTTTTTCCCATTTTGTCCTTTTCAAAAAAAACACTTGTGTTTACAAAAAAAAATTATACTTTATGAACTAAAATTAAAAATTAAGTTTTTTTCACAAGACACGATAACTATATAACCTCTCTGAACAAAACAACAACCAGAACTCAAGAAACTTCACTAATAAATGAGAAAGGACTATTTTAAGAACTTTCAACTATCTGTCTACCTGTGCTAATTAGGGACCTTTCTCAGAAAAAGGGTTTGAAATTTTGTAAAGGCTTAAATAATCCAGGTATATTTTACATATTATTGAAGGTAATATACATGATATTAGATGTCAATAGAAAACTTAAAGTATTTATGTAAAATAAATATAATAATCCAAAAGATTTCAGAGTATTCAAAAAAATAATGGGTGGCCCTAATTCATTGAGTAGATACTGTATATATATATATATATATATATATATATATATATATATATATATATATACATATATATATATATATATACATAAGTATATATACATAAATACGACAAAAAAAATTTATAACGACATTATGTATTAACAACGACATGGTATAACACCAATTTTACAATTTTATGTTTGTACATAAAAAATTAATTAAAAAATGTTATTTTTGCATCTGGTTAGAGTAGAGTACTCATACATTAATACCGTTTATTTTTAGTTTATAGCTACAGCAGTAAAAACAACAATTTAATGTCCGACATAATAAAGTTATGAACGTTGGGATAGATATTATTTTTCATACAAGAAACGTTCTTATCCCTTTCATGAATCCGCACTTAAAAGGATCCGACTCTTCTCATCTCAAGCCTTTCTTTCAGTCTTTCCCTTCCGTCTTTACCGAACCCCGCATCATAGATAAATTTACCCTATACCCAAACAAAGCTCGTTAGAAATTTCTCAGTTTTTTTCTGACGCAAGAATAAATTTATACATACACAAATCTTATTTCTTTACGTTTTTATTGATGTCTAGGCAAATTTTATTCTTTCATAACATAATACACATAATTTTACGTATTAATATAATAAATTTAAATTTGGAAAAAGTTACTGCGATTCAAATTAAAATAGTATGAATGAGGGATTATTATTGTGATATATGAATGAAATGTTTACAGCATGAATGACGGACGATTATAGGTAAGAGAAACAGTGGACCTGAGAAGTCAAACGGATCTGCGATGTGAAGTGATGGGGGCAAGTAAACAAGTCTACAGGATGCCTGAAAAATTCTAAATGGAAAAATCCTGAGATGAAGATCGTCAACAAAATCAAGATTTACAAAACTTGTGTCCACCCATCATGGCGTTTGGGATCGAAAGTAGAGCGGACACCGTTGGCACAAAAAACGCGCTAAGAGTGTCAGAAATGAAGACTCTATGAAGCATATCAGGCAAGAGTCTTCGAGATAAGAAACGCCAGGATCAGGGAAATATGCGAGATCGAAGATGTCGTCAGGTGGGAAAGGCAACGAAGGAGATAATGGTATGAGCATGTGAGGAGAATGGAATCATCCAGACTCCCCCACATCGCACTGTACGGCCAACCCCATGGTAGAAGACTCCCGGGCAGACCACCAAAGAGATGGATCGACAGCTTGGAATCGACATCGCAGGAGGCTAATCCCTCTTAAAAATAGTCCACTAGGCTTTCACCAAAAGGAAGAAGACGAGTTTTTTGAAATGCGAACCTTTTTTAATATATTCCTGTCATGCTTTCATATTTTGTTCACATCACTAGAGTATACACTCTTATTTAAAATCAATTCTCTAAGCCTCTTCATTGACCTATTTCCTTGTAAGGGTAGTTCTTTGTATCTATGACTCATATCATGAAGCTAGTTTTTATTATTGTTTTTAAATATTATTATTTACAGTATCTACTCAATGAATTAGGGCCACGCAGAATTTCGCGCAATTTCTCAATTCAAACAGGAATAACTCAGAGAAAACCTTGAATAAAACAACATTGAATTTTATTTACACATGAACACTTTATTACGCTTAAATTATGCATATATTTTCATATAAATATAGTTAGTATTTAGTATTTCCACCTTTGGCAGAAATAACTGCCTCAATTCTTTTTGGCATAGTTAAAATGCACTGTTTTATCATGTTTTTTATTTCTTCGTCTTCTAACCAAATTTTTTGAATATTTTTTTTAGACAGTCTACTGTCGGATTTGGAAATGAGTATAACTTATTTTTTAACATGCTCCATACGTTTTCTATAGGATTAAGGTCCGGAGAATTTCCAGGCCAGGGGAGCAAAGGCAGATTTTTGTTAGACAAAATTTTTATTATTGATTTAGCCCGGTGGCAAGGTGCCCCATCCTGCATGAAGGTGTATGGACCTTCTGTTAGGTCGAGTGTATGGTAGAAGGGCAATAAAATTCGTTCGAGGACCTGCTTATAGGAATTTTGGTTCATTGTTCCTTCCACGAAAAACAACGGCCCAGGTAAATTGTTAATAATACATGACCATATCATTGTTGCAGGGGGGTGTTTGATAACTTTTACCACACAGGCCTCATTGTAACGTTCCATTGGTGTTCTCCTGACGAATCGACGGCTCTCTGTCACGGCTTCTAACCGGCACTCATCACTAAAGATGACCTGAAAAATAATGAAAAATTGAGTTTAATTCAAAAATATAAGTTTTTTTACTAAAATGATATGTTGAAAATTCAATTTAAATAAATACCTTTTTCCAATCATCTACCGAGTAATTTCGATGTAGCCTGGCCCATTTTAATCGATCCGCTTTCATTCGTGGTGTCAATTTTGGTACTTTTACAGGGCGCCTGCATTTCAGATTTACTTCGTAAAGACGTCGCCTCAGTGTTGATACCGATATATTTATACCCTCTTCTTCCAATTTTATTTTTAATGTTTTTGCTGATGCACTACGGTTTTCTAAGGCACTTTGAATGATTTTTCGATCAGTCCTCGGTGTTGTTTTTCTAATCCTACGACAGTTCTTTCGCCGATTGCTGGTGGCGGGTGACTGATTTTTTATTGATTTTGAAATTCTGGCCACTGTTTAACGAGAAACGTTTTCTTTTTTTGAAATTTCTCTAGTAGATAGTATTTCTGATTTCAGTAGCACCATAACACTAGACTTTTTTTCCTCAGAAATGTCTTTACTTTTTCCCATTTTGTCCTTTTCAAAAAAAACACTTGTGTTTACAAAAAAAAATTATACTTTATGAACTAAAATTAAAAATTAAGTTTTTTTCACAAGACACGATAACTATATAACCTCTCTGAACAAAACAACAACCAGAACTCAAGAAACTTCACTAATAAATGAGATAGGACTATTTTTTTAACTTTCAACTATCTGTCTACCTGTGCTAATTAGGGACCTTTCTCAGAAAAAGGGTTTGAAATTTTGTAAAGGCTTAAATAATCCAGGTATATTTTACATATTATTGAAGGTAATATACATGGTATTAGATGTCAATAGAAAACTTAAAGTATTTATGTCAAATAAATATAATAATCCAAAAGATTTCAGAGTATTCAAAAAAATAATGGGTGGCCCTAATTCATTGAGTAGATACTGTACTACTAAGATTAAATTCAGATGCGTACCATAATAAAGTTCTGGTCTAGGTATACTATATGTGACTTCTCTATACGAAATACAGAAAATATATATTTTTAAAGTAGAGCGTATTTTTTGGTAAATAAATTTATTCGTTTTAACCAGATTTTTCCGTATACACGAGATAATTTTTTGGATAGAGTTGTCGTCCAATCGTACTACGCATTTTATTAAATATCGCGACCGTAGGTTTTCCGGTTAGCACCCCGAGAAGTGTCCTAAAAACACATTTTTGTGCGATTTCCAATAAATGTACAGCGCTGGCCCACTCCGTGCCAATGCTTACCTTTTCAACGACTGACAGAATGAATAATATACTATTTTTGAAGTTATACTCCAAAGTATTTGTCCAATGCTTTTAGAAACCACTAAAAGTCCGTACTTTTGTACGTTTATTTGATAAATTATCAAATAGACAAGTCGGTTTTAAAAACTAAACATTATTTATGGTATGTATCAACTTTAAATGTTATACGAGTATAAAGGATACATAATTTACCTCGAGAAACGCGTAAATATTAACTTGTAACATATTAATATTTTACGTCTCCTGAAATATTCGACACACATGATTATTTCTAGTTTCCCTCGGTTTTCCTCTGCTCCTGTTTTCATATACATTGGCCTATTTCCTCACTTATTTATTCCACAAACTATCTCACATATATTTCTTAATTTTATCAATAATGCTTATCACAATCTTGAATTCATTCCTTATTTCACCATTCAAACATCCATCAAACATCGTTTTGCCGTACATTCGTCTGAGAGATCTTATTTCGATTGCGTTCAGCCTACTTTCATGCTTTTTTTGCTAACTCCATCCTTCACTTCTTAACATCAGGATTGGTATCAAAACTCTATTGTATACTGCCAGTTAAGCTTTCGCTGTTATTTTATAATATTATTAAAGGTGTTTGTCAAAAACAGTTTTCATTTCGAAATTCAAACATTTCCGCTGTGTCAGTTATGAAACCCGGACAGTTGTCATCGCCAAACTTTTGAGGTTATATCGTGAAGGATTTTACAATAGAGCAATGCTAAGAAGACATTATGAAAAATTACGACCAAAATGGTTAAATTTTATAGAGATATTATTTTTATATTTTTTTCAGTTTCCGTCAATGATCTTCACTATCGCAATATGTTAACATTTTTTTTAACCGCCAGAATTAGATGGAATGGATTAAAAATGACTTGAACTTTTAACGTGCCATATTGCGACTCAAACCATGCAGTTTTTGCAGAAAAAAGTTTTACGCGTGTTTTTTAGTACCGTGGGAAGAAAGGGGATCACCAAAATACGATTTAATACTATTACACTTTATTTCTTGTTTTTTTTTAAAGAATTGTGTGACTAATTAATTGACAATGTCTGAACAAAAGGCAAAAATTGATTTTCGGAAATTTTCAGCCGTAATAATGCCAAAAACTAATCGAAAATTTTGTCAAAAGAATGGACAATTGCCAACACAGTCAAGGCAGGCATTAGTAATATATTGTATTCCACATATATATAAATTCTATATACATATGTACATACATTTACTGATATTTTTAAATAATTTAAAGTTATTTCAGACGACCTTCCATTTACTACTTTTTTATTTCATAAATGAACTATCGTTTATCGAACTGAGTGAAAGAGACCTCGTGTCCACCGAGGGAGTGGTTCGCTTGTTGTCACCCTCTGACAGAGAATAAAAGGACTTCTCACTCCACCCGAATCTACAAAGCTTTCATCAATCAGCGTTATAAAGAATTGATGACGCTTCATTACTCTTCCAGCAAGGCCCTCGATAGAATTCTCGCCAATACAATACTCACCGTTCGTTAAGACGTAAGAATAAATACGATTTCTTTAAATTCAAGCATTTTTCACTACCAGTACGAATACGTTTATTTTACTATCACCTTCTTTGAGATTTCATTCATTTTAGCTCAATCTTCATCCATACAGTAGACTCATTCAGGATGGTTGAAACGCCACACGTTGTTAATGAGTAACAGCCCAATTTCTTTGGACACAGGACATTTATTTATGAAGAAATATTTCATTGAGATTTTAAACAAACTTGTATTTATCCTTAATCACACAATTTTCAGTTATTTAGGTTACTATACCGCATAACGAATGTAACAATGACATAGATAACGGATGGAAAAGAAGGAACTTTTATGTACAAAAAAAAAACACTCTACTAAACCCTTTTTTACGCAGGGTTTTGAGGTAGTACGGAAAGGATAGAAGAGGATAAATAAAATTAAATATGTAGATTGAGGTATGGTAGAGGGAGGATTTTTGGATAATATATTCTCCCTTTCCCAACACTGATATTTCGGATAAATATAAATGAAAAACTACTAGAAATATATGATGCCCTAAAACAAAAGGAATGAAGTTTTAATATTAAATTATTTCAAATTTTTGACGCCAGTCGGAATTCAAATGGTGCATAAGGCATAGAATCGGATCGACATCTTATTAACTTGATTCCAAATGAACTGAGGGTACGGAAATACATAGTCTTAAGCTCCAAATTCATCCATAAAAGAGTGGAATAATAACTTGAATTCCCTACCCCGGCATAAGCTTATTTATACATTTATAAAATTATGGTTATTTTAACATTCACATCTCTACATACTACGTCGATAACTTTTATGGGTATTTACCAGTAAGTGTTTACTTTGATCGTAAAAGTTTGCATGTATTTACATTTTTAAGTAAAAGACGAAATACCCATCAATATGATTTCTTTCTCAGATAGAATAGATGTTGAATTATAGGTCAACTCACATATTTGTAACCCAATATTTTGTATAGTTATATCGCCGCCAATACATAAATCCTTAGAATTATCAATTATTAAATATTTTATACAGAAACCATTACATTTATAAAAAAAAATTTAAAAATATTGATACATTTGGAAAATATATCGTACAGAAAAAAATCAAAAATCAACACATTAAAAACATTTCTAAAATTTGAAAAAAAAATTTAAAAAAGATTTAATTTTTGTTTTATAGCCCTTAAACGAATCCATAAAATTATATTTTTATTTATTAACATTTCAGTAGCATACGTTCTTTTACCGGTTAGAAAAATATTATATAATACTTTCGTCCCATACACGCTTTGAAAGAGAGTAACAAAGTAATTTAGTGTGATTCTGGGTTCGAAAGCTCCCAATATACAAGGCTCAACTCCACTTCTAGTAAATCCTACACACAATACAGATACGGCCAAAATACACGGTATCCCACCTCCCCGAACCGGTGTTTATCTCTGCAATCGAATTTGTCATGAAATGTTTACATTACGTACTTCGCTGAGCAAAACAGTATCTATAAACCGTCCAAACAGTAATTTAATATTATACAAAAAATATGAAAAAATCCTAAACATTAAAATTTTTAAACCAACAAACTAACTAACCATCACACCGCTTCCACGCAGAGGCAGAGAGACTAGAACACCACATTATTCTTTGAAAATATTCTTCGCCTCATCCGCATTCATGCATCTCATCATATATACCCGCCGATTATTCCTACTGCTGACCTGATGGCTTTCAAGCATTTGACATACTAAAGCATAACAAGTTTTCCTCGTTCTTCCTCTACTCCTATTTCCAATTATACTCACATTATAACTATTTTAACAGTTCATCCCTCACACATTCGTTCCACATACCTAAACCATCTCAACACACCTTTCTTAATTTTATCTTCTTCTTCTGTCCTGTGGCCTGTTTTTGAGAGGGTTCAGCCACTCGCGATGTCGATTCTCAGCTGTCAATCCGATTAATTAATTTAACCGATAGTGCTTATCTCCACCTTACATTCATTCCTTATATCAACAATCGAACATCTATCGTACATATTTTTACTACGCATTTGTCTGAGAGATCGCATTTCAACTGCATTCAGTTCACTTTCATCGTTATTTTACTAACTCCATGCTTCACTTCCAAACATCAGAGTTTAGCGTAGCGTTTAGAGTGTAGCGTTTCTCATGGATGTGATTATAATACATTATTTGGACCTCACATACATACGAAAGAGTTTCTGCTCAATAAAAAGCTTATTTTATCTCAACATAGATGCCTCTAGTGAAATTCTAGTGAACTACATTTAGAATTTGAATAATATATAAAGAAGTTCCAAAAATTTTATCAGCGTCGTTGTCAATCATGGGCAGAATTGGTGAATATTACACGTGTGTAAAGTGATCACTTAAACCATGACAGTCATAAGCCCTGTAAATGACAGTCATAAGCTTTGTAAATGCCCGAACCTCCATATTCTTCTTTATCAAAAAATAATATAGTTAATATATTACATAGTAAATAAATTACCACCGTTTACCCTAAACGCGAAATATTAAAATTTGATACTCTCTGGGTAGGTCCCTTAATATGGATGACTAGTATAATCTATTTTGGATAAACCAGGAGGGTCATATAACTTGTGAAAGCGTTCGCTCACCCTTTTTCATTACTAACCTCTAGCTGAAATATGTAAATAGTAACTGGTATTAAAAGTACTCGCTTGACAGATTTCCAGATGCTCGGGTAATCGCTACGACTCACTTCAGTTTTTCGCAGTCCACTGCTCTACCAGACTTACATAACATTTTATGTGAGAGATGTATAGGTTCATATAGCTGCATTGCTACTATAGCTAGCATTAATAACATTTTGAGTTTGTCCAAATCCTTGTTCACAAATCTGGATTATCTCCAATTACGAGTTATTTTTGACAAAAATAATTTTAAAAATATCTCCGATTCAGAGATAATCCAGCAGAGATTTGTGAACAATTCTGGACAAACTCAAAATATTGTAAATAAATTGACTGGTCATATTATAAACTTAAATAAAAATTTAAAATTGTGCTTTCTAGTGTTTCTCAAGAATGTAAATATTATCCAGGATTTGAACCACATACAAATTAAAGAGTTTCTGTTTAATAAAAGCTTTCCTTTTCCCACACTTTTGTTTCGAATTTGATCAATATATTTAGAAGTTTTAAGAATTTGAGTAGTGTGGTTGTCAGACTATTCTTCTTAATATACGTTGAGATGTCAAAAATAATGTAATATTATGCCAGTTGTATTTTAAATTACGGATACAATATTTTCTATTATCTGTTATCTTCACAAACTTTGAATGCAATACTTTATTATTTTCGCTGCTAAAAGTTAATATTCAATATTTAAGCTATAACTAAAAAAATGTTGCACGAAAAATTTGACAATATTTATATTTTGCTCTGTCTTATTACCAAGATCTGTCGCATATTACGAATAAAAGGACTGGAATATGATAAAACATGTCGGAAAATATTTTTCCAAAGTACACACGTCGAAAATTCATTTTTCAAAGTAATGGTTGCTGTACTGGTCTCTAAGAGGGTGCGCTTATCATTACTTTACATGTTAGTACCTGACTACACGTATATGTAGTGTAATATAACTAGCGGCTTTCTGTTTATTCCCTGTTTTGCTCAAGTGCGACTCTCGAAATCTCATGATATTGGAACAAAATCTTCAATTTATTCGTGTCGTCTTCCGTATTCGTAAAGATGAATAAAATAAATAAATTTTATATATTTGTTTACAAATAATTCAATTGTTAATATTTATTCAAAGCTCAACTTGATTTTCCTCGATACTTCCCATGCGACTTCCTGGGGGAGGAAATAAATCCAATTATAGTGTCAATGTAATTACTGCGCAATGCCATCGGACTGAGAGTTCTCGCACTTTATATAGAGCGTCATTGTATTCCTTGGATAGGAAAATAGATAAGTGCTTGTTGTCGTAGATGAGTCCAATGGCTGGATATCCCCTTATTTCTGCGACAGCTCAGTCTTAACAACCCTACGTGACATGAAAAATAATTAGTTTTTACCACTCATATTCCGCGACAAATTACTTTTCTGATATTAAAATAGAAAATATCGATTTAATGATACAAGATTACTTTTTTTTCTAACGTACTAAATAATTAAAGGTAAGAATGGCAAAAATTCCTTAAAAAAATTATACTTCACCTAACCTAAATCTTTCATCCGTAACTGCTGATCAACACAAAAAACAGCCACTTGAGATTCCAATCATAGTCCTTCTAACAGCTAAATTGAACTGAACTTTTGTAAAGTCGATTTTAAGTGTTTTTATAAATTTGTTGGTCTTGAGAGAATAACCATTGCCTTCAATACCAGTCGATATTATAATTAAGTAATATTACACATTTGTGTATGATTGTAAGTATGAATAGTAAATAAAAATGCGCTTTAAGTATTTATAATATGGTACATTTTTCAACAAGTCAAAATTCAACTTAAATATGGTAATATTTAAGTTGAATTTTGACTCCGTGACGTTGAGGCTTTAATTTGAAAAAAAAATAATTACAAAGACTTTATTGACTGAAATTCTGCAAAGCATACAAATGTTTATCCAGAAATGTTTCTGTTGTTCCTATTAAATGACAAACAATCATTTAAGGAACTCAAAATCTCGGTAAATTAGGCGTAATCCAATAACAAAAGCTTGTTTTTCAATTTCGACTTCGTCTTTGTATTTTATTTTCAATTACATTGCTTGGATTGAGAAATATTATTTGTCCATAAATTAGCTTCTACTTCGTGTCTATTTATTACAATATTTCAGTGTTTGACACTGCGGACTAAAAAAGATATTAAGTCCAGGCCGACACAAAACGAAACATTCATGATGTAAATAGTGAAGTTAAAGGACGCGTAATAGAAGAAGGCTTTTTCGGAAATATTTTCTTCACTTTTGTGCGTAGCACTTTTTAAGATTTATTTGATTCATAGAGATACGATAATTTATACTCGATAATTAAAAAACAGCGCGGAAAGTTAACTGAAAACTCAACATGACGATATACCCGTATATAACACATTTTGACCTGTAGATATCATTCAAAATTGTATTAATTAATAACAACGATTATTTTATTCGAATAGTTGAGATAATTATTTAAAAAAAAGTCTTCATCCAGATTTTCGGGACTGTAACCCTGTTGCGTTGACCTTAATCTGGAATGATGATTATTTTAAACTATATCTATAAATCTTCAGACTTCTGTATTCCCTTTGTCATAAAGATCCTGGGTTTATTTGTAAATTATTAATATACATATTTCTTACATTTGCATGTCCACTGCAACAAGCATATTATATATATATATATATATATATATATATATATAAATACACATATATATATATATATATATATATATATATATATATATATATATATATATATATATATATATATATATATATATATATATATATATATATATATATATATATATATATATATATATATATATATATATACATATATATACATATATATATATATATATATATATATATATATATATATATATATATATATATATATATATATATATATATATATATATATATATATATATATGAGTGTGTGTGTGTGTGTGTGTGTGTGTGTTAGTGCGTGTGTGTGTACTTATATTGTTTTGATACTTAACTTATTAAATTCGTACACTATTTTAATCAAATGAACAAATTCCATAAAGAAGACTCATGTTAAACGTATACATTTTCCGAATCCGATAAAACGCTTTGAAAATAATATGGACCAATAAAATTCTCGATTGTGACCAACTATAAAGGAGTTTTTTTACTGCCACAAGGGGAAATGGTTTAATCGGGTTTCAAAATATAAAACATTCTTCCAGCCCGAACACGAGTTGACCTATACTCTACATTCTCTACAAGATCATTTTTCTTGGAGGGTGTATTTAAATGGCTTGGAAAAATATCTCGACTTAACTTGCTTCAAAAGAAAAAATATTACTCCTCTTATTCATATACAGCTTCTTATGAAATAAATACATTTTCAAAAGTGTAATTTAATGTACAATAGCTTTGTGAAATATAATACGTGTTGTTATATTTGCGCTTTTAATATTATCAGTTTAACACATGGACAATGTTGAATGTCGTAGGTTAAACAGATGTATTGTTGACATTCCTACATATATTGAAAGTGATTTAATTTAGGCTACATTATACAATACTTTTTGTTGTGAAATATGTGTAGCTCATTTCTATATACGGTACAAAGAAATATCCAAATATCTGAAATAAATTATTACGCTCCAAAATATCAATAACTGCCACGTAACGAAAGTATTTTGTAAGTTGTGTGTTCAATCAATATTCATTGAATCATTGGAATATTTTTTTTGTAGAATAACACTCAATTTGCTATGTTAATACATATAAAAACATCTGTGATTCATCAAACTAAGAATGTCTGTGTAAATTGATGTGGTTTAATTGGACTTAATTTTTACTATCAATGAAATCTTTGATACAACTCAAATAATGATACTTAAGTGATAGATGAAAGTTAATTGACATTGACTTAACCTATTTAAAGCGACAATAATCTGTGTCTTCAGTCCAGATATTTTTTAATGTAGACTACCGAAACTGTAAAACCTACGGTTAGTCATTGATTTATAAAAATATAATTTTGCACATTCTAGCACATCTCAACCAATAATGATAACGTTAAGAGAGATTATTGGATTTTCACTGGAAAGTTATTCTCGCTTTGATAAAAAATCAAATTTTTTGTTTGAGAGAAAGACTTAAAACAAAATATGTTTAGGGGAACCTTATTTTTATCATTTAACCGACTGATAATCCGTCGTTGTTCCGACATCGAGCAGTTACAAAACGAGAATTTAAATTTAATCGCAGTAATACAATCTATTAAACCAGGATTCTGCTCGTTATTTTTACCATCGGAAATAATAAATGATTTGTTGAACCAATTTGCCTCAAATCGAATGACAATCTGTGGCGGATTATGTAAGGAATTAGTCTGATAATTGGGTTGTTCGTATATTACAAAGCTATTTAAAATTTATTGCGAAAAGGTTGCTAATTCATTCCAAAGAAATATGTAAAATTGTACATACAATATAAAACATTAGGTCTTATGAATACATGGACTATTTGATATGAGAAATGATTATTTAAACAAAAAAAATAATATGTATGGAGGCTGTCTGGAGATCGGATTTATACTCGGTGAAAATCAAATGCCGCCAATATAATGCCTGCATTGCTCCTGTTCTCTTATACGGCTGTAAAACATGGCACCTTACAAGGGCCCAGAGCAGCCGTGTACTAAGGTTTGAGAATAGGTGTTTGCGGAGAATCTTAGGCGTGCGGTGGTTTGACTTTGTGAGGAATGAAGAGATAAGGCGAAGGACGCAGCAAATCTTGGTCACAACTGTCGTCAAGAAAAAGCGATTCAGTTGGCTTAGCCATGTACTCCGCATGCCTCCTGAGAGCCTTAATCAAGCTTGCCTTTTTTACAAGGCATCAGGTTCGCGCCGCCCAGGACGACCACTGCTGACAATTCGTCGGCAGTTCTCGTCAGAACTTCGGGACGCGGACTGACTTGGGAGGATACAAGGGAGCTGGCAGCCGACAGAAAAGCCTGGAGACAGTTTGTGGACTCCATATGCTCCACCTAGGGAGCGGATATGGTTAATAATAATAAACATGACTAAGTGATGGATAATATATTAAGTCCATATTTTGTTGAGGAATAAAATATTATGAGTTGTAAATTACTTTCTAAATGTAAAGGAAAAAATAAGAAAAAAATGAAAATATCATTCACAATATTTGAGTGAATTTGAATTTACGTCACATCGACTGTTAAATCGTTTTTGATTTCCTCTATACATTACACGTATTGAACAATACATAAAATAATCACAATAAAACTGGATATGCATAGAAAAATTATTTCCATACTTTGATAATTTTAATATATATTACATAAAATATATGCCTACCAAAAAGTAAGCATAATAAATCTATCTTCATCCCTAATCAAATCGATATCTCGACTGCGTACAATTTATTTAACATGCTTACCCGTGATATGTAGGCACCAATATAAACCTTAGTTCTACGTTCCCACCTGACATCTGCCATGATTTATTACTTCTCCCTAAAGTTCTCTACTCGTAATCGGATGAATCTCTACCTAAATGCGATACGAATTAAATGGTAGAATAAATACTTCTTAATACATATTTAAAATCATCCAAACATTTGTAGACATAACTTTCTTCAATTAATATCTAAATAAAACCTTTGTTTCTTTACTTTACAGCAGATTATCGTATAAAAATATCGTATTTGAAGAACATTACTATTTAGTAAAAGTAATAGAATTTTGAGAAAGGTTTTTTAAAATTCGACGTTATGGCTAAATATGGTAACATTCCTTCTAATAATTCTTCAATATACGTTTTATAATTATTACATTTTAGTAATCTTATATCCAATTATATTTTAAATAGTAATTTGAAATAAAGGAAGCAAGTCGAACGGATATTATTTTTCTTCGTAGTGAAGTGGTTAGCGCATTTGAAAACTGCGTTGGGGTTCGATTCCCAAGGGGGGTTTTGCAAAAATGATTTTCCACATTAATATTAATTTCATAAAACCATGCACTGGTACCCAAACTGAAGGGCTGATCACCGATCATTCATGTATTTAACGATCAAGATTACACTGCCTGCGATTCAATGCTGCATCCTATGCAGGATGGAAATAAAGGTACATTTAAAAAACATTTTTCAGATATAAACTGTCTAAAATATTCACATTTTTGAGAGAGTCCAAATCCTTGTTCACAGATCAAATGTCAAAATGTCGAGAATATTTTTTAATTACGTTTTTTATGACCTTTAAATAATTAGTCAATTTATTTAAGAAGTAAGATATATAATACCTTGCCAATTAACGTGTAATTTATGGAAGATGATAAAAAATCATTTAGTTCTATTATTCATGCACTCTAAACACAACTTTATTCATGGAGTCGAAACGTAAAATACCAAAAAATAGATAAAGAATATTAATTTGCCGGAAAATATCTCAATTTCACTGTTTTATCGATGGGAACGGACATTTTTACCCCAAATTTTAACGGAATATTTATGTTGGAAGCAATACCTTTAGGGAAATTCCCTTCCTGACATCTGCCTTTAAAATGCGACGTATCCAATCTGTCACCCGACAGAGTTTCAAGCGGGAAAAAATGTTCGCTTGTTTTTTCTTGTTCGGAGAGATTCAATTTTCTTTTTTAAAGTCCCCCAACGTTTATTTTCTAACTGGACAATCAATTTAGAATGTAGGGTCAAGGCATTATTCTTTAACAAAGGTCTCATTCCTCGCAGAAGCATTTGACCTGCAACTACATACAAACAACAATGATTTTAGTAAATGTGTTCAAAGATTTTTAATAATGTAATATTTTCGATTGGTAGATACGATATATATTTTAAAATAATTTAAATTTATGCGCAGAACGCATGTGATAAAACACAAAATGTCAACCCTTATTAAAATATCAAAATCTGAACTAATAGATATTCAAACATTATAGATTTTACGTTTGATTAATTTTTCATTAATATTTCATCCGCGTTTACGTAAAATCATTTATAACAAAATTACCTATAATACCTATAACATCTATAAAAATTTATGATAAATTACCTTAAACACCGACATAATTTTATTAATAAATATGTACATTAAAGTAAACACCAATATTAAAATATATTGCACAAAATTCTCTTGATAGAACGCAATTTATATACAATTTTTTTGAATGGACTCCATACTACAATCAATCAGAATCAATTAAAAGAGTTCAAAATAAATTTATAAGAAATATCAAATATAACCTTAATACATATTCTAATTATTTAAACATTAATTACCGGTTAAATGATACGAAATTGTACAACAAATTTTTTGTTGCATTAATTATTTCTGTTTAATTGTAAGTTAAAACAGTAATAGACAACAGTAATCACATAAAGTAATTATTAATAAGTATAAGAGGTATAATAATTGCTATGGGCAATTTATTGGTAATTTTATTCATGTATTTAAATCCCTAAATTATCCTCCATTCTGATAAATAACCTTAAAGTAATTTAGATATCCCACTATCTAGCTAAGTTCATTCCAAAATTTGTTCGCACAACTTTGTATTACGAACATCAAATGTTTTGAGGCACCTATTTCAACGATCAACTGCCCCAGACAGATCTATTTGAAGCGAGTGAAAAGCATTAAAGGTTTAATGTAAGCATAGTTTATATATATATATAAATTAATAGACCATTAGCTAAATACAATTTGAATTAATATATTCATACTTGTATGTTAATAATTTTATGTTAAATTGTATTGTAAAAAATGTAGTTACTACTTTATTCCGGTTTTTCAGTGTGTGTGAGAGACTTCTTTAATTTGATAAGTTGTTTCTACTTACACAATATTTAAAATACAATACATGTTTATTAATCGGTGCTTTCCTCTGTTTTCGTACCATACTGTTTATAATTTATTTTATTAGTGTGTTTTGGCTCCTCGACAGCTAAAGCTGTTGATCAACTATATCTACTTAATAACCGCCACACCGTGAACAGTTGTAATTAGAAAACTTTCCGATCGTAATCCTACTAATGGATTTTGCTCAGTTACTTTATCAGACAGAAAATATATCGGATATTGGCTGACTTTTATAGCATTTACATTTGAATTAAATGGAATATGTTTAGTGTAAGAACTCAGACGTGAAATCTTTAAAACAACTCATATTTTTGTTTTAAAATATAATAACCAAATATCGAAGCAATTTTTAATATACTTGAATTTTTCAGCACTGGATGATTTTGATTACAAAAAAAAACGAGTTAAAAGATTGTTCATGGCCCATACATTTTTAGACCAATCATTACATGAACTGCTTTTATTTATTTATTTTATTTTATTTATATATATATACATATATATATATATATATATATATATATATATATATATATATATATATATATATATATATATATATATATATATATATATATATATATATATATATATATATATATATATATATATATATATATATATATATATATATATATATATATATATATATATATATATATATATATATATATATATATATATATATATATATATATATATATATATATATATATATATATATATATATAGAATCTTTCAAATATTACTCGTGGGATTTAAATCCACTATTTGTGTGTAAAGATTAGAAAATACTCAAAATATCGTTTATAAGAAATGCTAGGTTTAAGGGAAGATAGATAATAAAGTTTGATAAAACGCCCCTATATATACGTAAGGTACGTATGTAGAATTCCAACTATCTCTCGAAAAATAGCCTTAAACAACGCAGGTCACGAGTAGAGAGAGTTTCTCGCTTAATTTATGACTTTATCACGGGGCATCTTCTCATAAAGCTTAGTACAGACACAAACATTGCGTACTTAGTATTGTACATAGCTGCTCTTGTGTTCCACTCGCCTCTCGTGTTTACGCCTTGCATCCATCACGCGTAGGTACATTCAACTCGTGGGGAGGGCCCACATATCAAAAATATTCATCATAACTAGTAAGTAATTGTACGGTTTGGTTTGGCATTTCCCTTCTCTTGTTCATACCTAATATTTCTCCTTCATTTCCTTTACCGTTAAACTGTGATGTAATTTAGCTCACTCGCGCTAAGCTCCGTACTGACGTCATACGCGACCTTTAAAATTCATTCCACTCCCTTATCTAGAAATCTAGAATGCGGGTGTGGTCACCATCGTAAATATTGACTTCTGTTTTAAGGCCGAGATCTCAAACGTTAAAATTCAAAACGTGGATGGCCACGCTAGAGGCTACCTGGGTTCTAAGAAAATTAATTTACGCGCTACCGACTTTCCCGCCTTAATGAAGTAAATACTCGTTGATCAAGCATTTAGGTGCAGATAGGGGTCAAAAAAGAATGTAAGAAAATAATTTATATTAATTTGATGCTACTTCGTCATCATTGTTTTATATCAGCATACAATGAAACATAAAACATCGGATTAAAATAATGCAGCGGAATGTTGAACTTAATCTTCGTAAAGGTACGGCAATTAGTTTTACGTTTTAGATATTGATTCAGGATAAAATATTACTGTTGTAAACGTAAAATATTAATATTGACCCGATCTAAAAACGAACTTGGTTCGAAAGTTAAAGTTATATTAACTTCCATAAAATATTCGATGAAAACTAGACACCAAAATTATTTATAAAACAAAAAAAACACTTTTATATGTAGGGTTTTTTCTCGATAATATTCCGTGAATTTCTGAACAAAAACACATTCCAAAAATTTTCCGTTAGAGGTTTTCACATACATTCATAATAAAACATGGAAAGTGTGCGTACAAAACGATAATATTATGACCCTTGTTTAAGTTCCTCTCGAAAGGATGAGTATGGAACAAGCCTTTAGGAAAAATGTTCCCGGAGATGGAAGGGAGAGAGGGATAAGTAGGAGGAATATAGCTCCAAGTTCCATCTTGTAGCGAATATACGGAGAAATAAAACAAAGAGTTTTCAGACGCGATAAGTACGTACCAACCATTGAATGCTATTTTCGAGACGCGAATAGAACCCGAAATACAAAAGCACGGTAGAGATCTTGATTTAAAAAAAACTAGTCTTTATTTAAATTGAAAATAAACTACAGAGATAAATGACGCAGGGAACTAAAGGCGCTTTTGAATAATTCTCATCCGGACAATCAAACTATTCGATAAACTCCAACCTCAGGTTGATTCGGCATACCTAAAATTCCACAACCCAATCATCGCATGGGATCAATACAGATTTTACGACCTTTTTCCTAACTCGGAGTAATCATAACAATTTCAATATGTAAAACGGTGAAATTATTTATGGTACTCAATTTTGAGTAAACGGCTTTCGTACATATCGTATATTAAGTATCATGATGTAAAAGGTAATACAAATATTTTATACGTATCCAAATCTGTATATTCCTACGTATATTCCTCGATGAGTATATTAAGTTTTATTTTTGTTTTTAACGATGAATTTGGAATTCCAAAGCTGCTGGTGAGGATCAGCTTAATCTCATTTTTAGTATGGGCTTTTCGTTAAAATGTTAAATTTTATTGACATTTGTGATCACAGCTATTAGCAATATAAGTTTAAGTCTATTAAAATAAGTTCAATTAATCAACGTCTTGTAAAAAATGCTTGTACACTAGCGGGCTTGTTACTATGAAGGGATTTTCCCCAACTCATCAATAAAGACTCATAATATGTGTGAAGATAGATTAATTAAATATAAAAGTACTTATATCAAATTGCATAAGGTTATTTGGTAGATCGTGCTTGCGAGCATAATAAAAGAAGAAATTCTAAATACAATTCCTCATTTTTAGGAATTGCTGTTAAAATTAAATAAATATTTATTCACTCACCCTTATCCTGTAAATTGATAAACGGAAAGATACTAAGAATACGATCTTGTAAGGAGTTAATGGAGGAAGAGGGAGGGGTTTTAATATAATCGTTTTACATAGATACGTATGAATATTTTATATAAAAAAAACACGTATTACATATGTTTTCTTGTCAGTCATCACGCACCACGTAAACATGTTAATTATTTTTTACAGTAAGGTACACTTAACATAGACTGTAAAATGTTTCACATTCAAAAAGAAAAAAAATAAGAAAAATTTTGATAAATTTTGATAAATTACCTCACAGTGTCATTGATACAAAAAACCTGTTTTAACTTACAAATTACCGTATCAGTAATGTACGCTAATTAATTAAACTGATTTCCTAAGTAGTTATTTGGCTAAGAACTCAAAAAGCCTGGCTTACATCCATGTGGCACGACACCAAATAGGGTAAACCATAAATTTGGAGCACCTAATTGCCGATAGAGCATATATACCTTATAAATACTTGATTAACAAGCTAAACGTATAGAAGCTTAGGAACTACGGCGCCTTGAGGTACCGTGAATGTCTACTCATTAAGCTTCATCAGGATAGAACATTATTTATGGTACTACTATTTAATATTACTTATTCATCTCTTTGTAGGATATAGTAGTCTTATGTCCAAATACTAATTCAGAAATTACGAGATTGTAATTTAATTTGATTATACAAAATTATAAATGAGTATATATGGTATAGTAAAACGTGCTATTCAACTAGCCAAGTAAAATCTTTCACTAGTATATCGTGCACATCATCTGAATAAATTAATCAAAATAACTACCAAATCCCCATTTAATATTGTCTAAAAAAAATAAGTTCGTAGGTACAAAGAATGAAATAGTGTTGATTTTATAAATTTAAGGGTTAATGCAATTAGGTCTCCTAGATATATTGGAAGAAATAGTGAAAAACTACTTTGACTTCACCGTGAAGTGGGAAGCTTTAACCAAAAAGATTCGTTACCTCTGAAATAAGCAGTTAAAGTGAACTAGAATAACGAGGAAATTCACTGAAAATAATAAAAACTAATAATAAATATTGGTTAAAATCAATAATCTTTCGTTAAAATACAAAATATTATGTTATTCTCCCACGAGCATTTATAATTGTTTTCAATATTACTAACAATTTTTTCGAAACTAGGTTTTTATTTTCTATTTAAAAGTTTTAACTGACGTGATGTTTCATGAAGCAGTGCTACTTTATGTAATTTATTTCAAGACGCTGCGCTAGCTTTTAACGAACAAGAAAGTAAGCTTTTAAGGTAAGCGTATTCGAGTATCAATTAGGTCCATACTTTTGTAAAAAAAATTAAACCCATTATTACACATCAAACCGATCAAATTACATAAAAACATGGTGCTTAAAGCACCATATTACATCGGAGCGATGTTATTGATTTCTTCATTTTGCCATATCCACTCTCAATGAGGAGCATACGGAGTCCACAAACTGCCTCTAAACTGCCAGACTGCCTCGAAGCATGCGACCTAACTAACTAAATTGCTTTTTCTTGTTGTCAAGAGTTGTGACTACGAATTACTGGGTACGACTATCGCATTTTCTAGTTCCTCACTAAGTCAAATCACCAAAATGTTAACTCGATCGTTTATTTTATGATGATCTCAAATTTATGGACTCAAATTCTCAAAACTAAATCAGTAATTTATTAAAAGGCGTACAGTTAGTTAAGGTGCTAAGAGAAAGCCATTGAAATTGATAATATAAAGAAAAGTTTTTTTTATCGCAGTACTTAGTAAATATTATTATTTTCAACAAATTGTATATTTTGTATTTAAATATATATTTAATGTGCAAAAATCGTTATAATATCATCATTTGTATGTACATCATATATATCTTGACAAAATGGTAGGTAACTCAAGTATTGAAACGAGGGCAAGTGGCTATTAAGGGAATCCCTATTAATAAAGGAATATTGTGCCCATAGCTACATACAGCCATACATAAGCGTACATTCAATATAGTGTTTGGAGAGATAAAGGGATCCATTTTGTATGAATCCAATTATCGATAAATGCTTATACAGGGTGGGTCGCGGTCACTACCCTTTTTAAAACTTTCGCCACAAAACGACAAGTACTCCTAGAACTCGTTCGTATGGTGCGTTTGAAGGCACAGGATCTAAAAAAATTTAAGTTAGTTTAGTGTCAATAATGACATGGACGAACGAGGAGCGCGCGTTTGCCATGTTATAGCAACTCAGCGTGCATTCAGAAAACAATTCAATATCGCGCCTGCAGGTCGTGTGCCTAATCCTAAATTGATTTTTACATCAGGTATTATACATTACGATGTAGGTGGACACGTTCAAGAATACTGGAATTGTGTAGATTAAACAAAATGGACCTTTTAGAGCCATCAGAATGCCTGAAAACGACAGTTGAAAACGTCGTCGTTATATCCATTTCTTCGAGTTTTTATACCCAAACTCGAAGAAAGAGATGTAGGGGATGTGTGGTTCCTACTGGATATCGCAACGACTCACACGACACGAAATTTCTTTTTTTTTAGAGCTAACCTTCCCGAATGGCGCATCTCTCTCAGGGGCGATCTTCAGTGGCCATTTTCTATTTTCTACTTTCTATTTTTTGCGCGGCTACCTTAAACATTGATTTATACCAATCGTCCAAAGACTCTTGTTTAACTGAATGACAATATTATTGCTGTTAATGCCGACACAGGCACAGATATGCTGGAAAACTTGACAGAGATGTTAAAATTAGCCCTTCTTAGCGTATTGACGAGAACAGTAGCAGTCTTAGACATTTTTAAAACCAGATAAAATAAAACTTAAAATGTGCTCCTGTTTATAGAAAAAAGAATTAAATCCATTCTGACATTACTTTTTGTATTATTTTTAACATCTCATCAAAGATGAAGAAAAATATGGAAGTCTGGTCATTTACGGGGCTGACGACCGTCATAGGCTGGTTTAAGTGATCACTTTACACACGTGTAACATTTACCAATTCTACCCATTATTGACAACCACA